>NC_072734.1:19516859-19670700 GCF_026930045.1 Uloborus diversus | reverse complement strand
GCGAAGACTTTTGGGAGCCACTGTAGATGAATTTAATCAGCAAAACTTCATCTAAATACAAAATTATCAGATTACTAATGCCCATCATTTAAGATTGATAAGAAATAAAAATGCATAACGTTACACGCTATAAATAGTCGTTATGATAAGTGGTGGATATCGGCCATAAAATATTTATCTTTATTTACTGCACCTAATCATCATTTCTTTTTTATGGATATATGCTTCGTATTACCTATTCTACAAGATCACCAGTCATAATATGACGGTGCAATTTCTTGGCCATTTCCATTCCATTCCATTTGTAGAAACAAGAAACCCAACGAGTAGGGTCCTATCGCAATTCGTGATTGCGAAAAACATAATTTGAATTCAAGACGTCAAAATTCAAATCATTACTTTTTTTTTCTTAATTATCTTTGATTGTAAAATCTACAAAGATAATTTTATTCATGTGCACAACCTATGCAGTTCACCATCTGACAGCCATCCATTTTTATAATCTTAACATTTTAATTGATCGAATCATACGACTTGCTTATGGTAGTGAAATTAAGAGCTGCCGACTATTTTGATCCAAGATGGCGGATGCGTCGGCACCTTAGCTTCTTCTCCAACCTTGAGTCTGGGTGTCCTAAATATGAGAGGGAATGAGGGAGGAGGAGGAGGGGACGCCAGGTAGGATTGGCTTGTGTGGTGTATAAAGGGTATTCGAAAGAGATGAAAATCTTTTGTCGTTCGCGCTTCATTTCGCGCGCTTCCCCGCGTGTTCTTGTCATTCTTCTCTTATAGTTGTCGCGCGCCGAAGATTGTGCGGAACAAAATGAAGCACGCTGGATCTATACACTTTTGCAACCGACATGTAAGTACCCATTCCTGTGTGCCATGTTTTCTTCGTTATTATATGCATTAAATATTTGTCATTATTGATGGGATTTTTGTTATCTTTTGTTGTGACTTCTTTTCAGGTGTAATTTTTTTTTGGAGGGGGGGGGGGGTGTTAAGGGGGAGGGGCACCTCTGTAAACATGCAATTCCAAAATTGGCACAGAGCAGCACCGAAAACACTTTTCCGACAGTTGCACTGGTAATTTAAAAGAAATGTTCATCTTGGTTTCCCCCCCCCCTCCCTATAGTTAAAAATGTTCACATATATTTTGTAATACTTCGGGGTTTTTTCTTTTCTTTTTTTCATTTTGAAGGAAACCACTGTTGATTTTAAATATAGTTTCTTTTAATCTTGAAATGTAATAAGTAAATTTAAATAAAGATACATACAGTAGAACTTCTTTATCCGAGCTTCGATTAACCGAGATTTCTGTTAACCGAGCCGATAATGAAGTCTATTTTTCAAAAACTAATGTAAATTTAATAAAATGATAAATTTTTAGTTTGAAAATAAAAATATTTTCTTCAATTTTTTTTTTTTTAAATACATTTTTCAATAACAAAAATTATACTTCGTATTATTAAAAGAATTTCTGTTGACTTTTTAAAACTTACTACAAGTTATTTTACATTTTAGTTTTTTTAACCGCAAAATATTACTTTTTATATTTTCCATCTTTTAAAAGTACTCTGTTGTATTTTTAATTAATACAATTTGCGATCCTGACACGTTTTTATACGAAGTTTCTATTAACCGAGAATTGCGACATCCGAGGCACTGTTCTTCCATTCTTTTTTATGTTATGGAAACAATAGGAATTATTTTACTAGTGTTTAGTATCAAATAACACTGAAAAAAGACTTTTACGGAATTTAACCATCAGTTGCGCTAGCTAGACTTGTTTGAAAAATGTTTTTCTGGTTTTTGCGATCCGTTTTAGAATATTTTTAAAATTGCGAAGGTTTTCTTTCTTTTTTTTTTCCCTCCAAAGAATCCTTTATTGATTTCAGCTATATTATTTTTCAACCTTGAACTCTGTATATATATAATAAGTACATTTAAACTCATATACCACAGCTCCATTCTTCGGCATGCATCAATTATTTGGTGTTGTGGAATTTTTATGTTATGTTATGAAAATATTATAAATTATTTTACTAGGTCATTCTCCAGAAAACGTAATTTTGAACGCAAATATTTTTCAAATTCGATATCTTTTTTTTTTTTTTTTTTTATTCTTACATGAAAGTGTTACCTACTAGGAGTAACCATAAACAATGGCCCAGCTAAGTTCCAATTATTTTACTCATAAATAAAAAAAAATTAAAAAATGCCTTGTTCGCGGAAACAAAAAAAAAAAAAAAACTTTTAATATTTAAAAATTAAGGCCAATTTAATTACAAAGTAGTAATTTTGTTAATTGTGCAAACAATCAGCTATTTTGATGATAAGTGGGAATATAATATTGAGTTCTCTTAATTAAAGTACGGCTTAATTAGTAGTTTTCAAATGTATGTTAAAAATAGTATTTAGTAAATTTGAAGATATACTGGCAATTTATAATTTTGGTAGAATACCTATTATTGATGTATTTCCCCTCCATCAGTTACTTTCACTTCAGAAATAATTATATTGATAAAGTCTGTCACGGAGGTGAGGATCTTTACATTAATATAGGCCTAATAGATACATTTTTCATGGATTTTTTTTTAAATCTTCGTTGCTACAATCTGCACATGTTAAGCATATGAAAACATGTTCACTTCTTTTTTTACATTAATTTGCATCATTGAAATTCAAGTTCACGGAGATGAGAATTTAGAACAACCACGCTAAGTTTTTAAAGCAAAATCTATCTTCTTGTTTTTCGACAAAAATCTCATAACTTCAACTATGGCTGAAAATAAAGAAGGGGGCTCCCTTGTATCATGGAAAATAAAATTTGATGTTATTACTGCCACGGGTTAATAAGAAATGGCATTTTGTTTAGGTAACGGAGGTGAGAATTTATTGTGTGACACGACTCCTTGTCATTCTAAAACGAACTAAAACACAATATTAAAAAATTAAATAAACTTGAAAAATTAGTATTTGAGACACTTGCGAAAGGAATAATAAATAAATAAGTATATACTTTTAATTAAACAAGATATTAAGCTACATAAACAGTCATACAAGGTGTGTGACATGCCACGGAGGTGAGAATTCACATGTTGTGAACCAAAAATATACTAAAATAAAAATTATTATTAAAAAATTGTTGGCAGGTTTAAATAGATATATTTTTGATGAAATTAAAAAGCATTGTTAAAAGAATTGTTCCATAACGTTTTTACTGTAAAAGGCGTGTGACAGAAAAGTCACACTTTTTGAAGAGTGACCCTAGTGCAATGAACACGTAAAGAATAAAAATATTAAAACTGAGGGCAGCACCGAATAGGAGGTTTTTTTAAACGTTTTTAATAAAATGTTTTCACATTGCATCCCCCCCCCCTTTCTTCCTTTTCGAAAACAATGTTAGTTTAAAATATATTTTCTTTCATCAAGAACTTTGTAAAAATAGTTTTCGGAAACAACGCGTAGAAAATTCTAAAACATAATCATATGAAAACAAAATGGCCATACGATATCAGAGCCGAAGTCAGAAAGGGGGGGGGGGGGGCAATCGTTTATGAATTGGGTCTTGGAGCTCCAACTAATTTAATAACAAAGATTTGATGATATTTGGTCGAAATAAATTAAAAAATAGATTTGAGTATTTTATTTGTAGCATTAATATATTTCTTTTAGACACTTATAAACATTTTTTTAGTATAGTTGCGTAAGCTGTAAAAGTATTTTTCCTTTGTTGAGGTCGAAAATATTTGATCTCAGGTAAAGGGCAGGCAAACGGTCCCGTTTTTAAATAGCATGCCCCATTTTGTCCCAGAGTGCCGAAAACGTTTTACATTGTGAAAGTGACCTAGGAAAGAGGAGGAAGGGGGGGGGGATAGACCCGATAATGGAAATAGTTTTAATCATGCGAACTTTCGTATAAGTATTGTTTAATACATTTGAATTTCTCGGTGAAAGAAGGGGACAGCTCCAGTATTTAAACTTTCAGGAATCGCAGTAAATAAATAAATAAAGTTACTCTTCCTTTAATATCTTATATATCTTCTTTTAGAGAATGAAAGATGAAATTTTCTTGAAATATTTTAACGTGAAACACACTGACAAAAAGGAGAGCGGTTCCCTTTTATGCAGATGTCTTCATTTGGCCGGTACGAATGCACCCTTTAGGAAAAGCCTTTTTTCTTAAAATATGCTGTGGATTATAGCAAAAATGCAGCATGGAGCAGGGAATCACTGTTTTGTAAAATGCATTGTAATTATCTTAGTATACTTGTAAAAAAATTTTTGCAAAAGAACATAACCCATTCTTATTTGGAACCAACATCAAATAATCTTCAGCAATTTGTTTTCAAAATAATGTAAGACTTAATCAATGCCCTATCTAACTTCTCTCGCATGTATTCCTGTTTTTTTCATTAATGCGAGCTAAAAAAAAAACCATGAGTTTCCTTTTTCTTTCTGGGTTAGTATGTGTATTAAGATAGGATATGTTCCCCCATTATGACGGTACTTCCTAAAATGCATGCTAGGACCAATGCATTTTTCATGCATGCATTTGACATCGACGAAGAATGTCGGAACTAGTTGTTTCAGGGTTGATGATTTGGGCAGTGATGTTACCATAGGGTATACCATGGGCGCCCATATACAAAATTCCAAGGGGGGGGGGGGGCTCAGATATTTTAACCATGGTTTAGCAGGATATTTTCCCCATGGCAACCGATTTCAGGAAAGATTAGAGTCATTAAAATTTGACATTTTTAATAACGTATTTATTACTGGCTTGAGAAGAAATGTTTTTACATTTTTGCAAAGAAAGAAGTACTAAAAGTAAGAAAGTTCTAGTTTCTAGGGGGGGCTCTAGCCCCCCCTTGCCCCCCTATATGGGCGCCCTTGGGGGTATACTCCATATATGCCGTATGCTCTCAAACATTTTTTTTTTGAAATATTGCGTATACCCTCAAGCTTCAAAATTTTTCATATTATGACATATTATGTATATGATCGCATACACATATTGTGCATAGCTGATTACTGGGAGTATACCCTCAGAAAAATTGATGGGAACATCACTGGATTTGAGTTGTGACCAGAAACCGCTACGATCTGAACTGCTGCGACAGTTATTTACAGTGCTGTAAATATATTTTTACAGTGCTGCAGCAACCAGATTGCACCTTTTTTATACGTATAATAGGAGGCATCCTGTGTGAACAAATCTTTTCTGGATTTTTTCAAAATTGAAATTTAAAGCTAAAATTTTTGTTTTAAGCTTTTAAACTAACAAAGGGAATAATCCTAATGCTTAAGGGAAAAGTCCTAATGGCAAAGTGAAAAATTCTAAGAACCACGGAAAAATTATAAAGATCGAGCAATAACTTTAAACGGTGAGGAAAAAAAAAGTCCTAATGGTGAAGTAAGAAATTCCAGAAATCGAAGGGGGGGGGGGGGATATTAATGGATAAAGAAAAGATTCTATAGAAAAAATACAGTCGCTGAGAGAATACAGTTGGACCTCCATATATCGAAGTAGCAAATTGCCGGAAACAAATTCGACGTATAGAAATTTCGATATATAAAAACAATCTTATTTTATCATAAAAATCTCCTAAAACATTAAAATTAAAGCTAATTTTCGTGCATGAAACCCAATTTCTAATTTATACGAGCATCGGAGTAAACGAAAGTTATTAGCTGAAAAATTAACAGAAATTACATTTTTGTGCCTTCATACATCTTCATTCTTCAGCAGCTCAACTTGATTCGCAACATGAGGGGATTTTCGTTTTGATAATGTAATCGAGAGAAAAGTAAAAAATCAATCTACTTAACTTGAATGATTTTTAATGAAGCTAAAAAGGCTAGGAATGATAATCAGCAGACAAGAAGGATAACCTGAAACTGATTTTACAGTGTTACTGGTTGCAACTAAGATTTGAAATAAGCTTGAGGGAATTTAAGAACTCCAGAACGGAACAACGACCTATCTACACACCCCTCAAACCCAGATTTCTTATGAGTTTCTTAGCAACCTTTAGTTAACATAATTTTCTCTAATAACCTTCATTTTTCATTAGACAAACAGTCTAAAGTGGAAAAAAAATCTACGAATGTCTCGAAATTTTTTTTTGATATATAGAGATTTTTTCCATATATAGAAACAATTTTTCTATGTATTGAACATTGAAATTTGCTGGGATTTCGATATATAGAAAATTTCGATATGTGGAAGTTCGGTATATGGAGGCTCGAATGTAGTTGTAATGGTGAAAGAAAAAGTCCTAATGGCTGAAGGAAAAATCCGAAAAAAATCACACACACCAAAAAAAAAAAAAAAAAAAAAAAAAATGAAAGAAAGAAAGAAAGAAAAACCTAGTCAATAAGCAATAATCTTGAACGGTAAGAAGAAAGTCATGGCGAAGTGGAAAATCGTTAGAACGGAAGGGGTAAGTAAATAATATTATTGATTAAGGAGAGTAAGTAAGAAATTTTAAGAAAAAGGGGAAAATCCGGTGACTGAGGAAATAGTCCCAATGGTTTAAAGAAGAGTCCTACTGATTCACTGAAAAATTCTTGACTAAGGACAAGGAGGAAGAATAAAATTACTCGGAGAATAATTTAACTGAAAATGGAAAGATTCTTTCATGAAACAAAAAATGACTTTCAAATTCATAGGGGTTTGGGAAATATGGGGCTGCTTCCAATGAACCGGTTATAAAACTTGATTCGGTGTATCAAAAAATCATTCTATGTCACGTGTTATGTTTGTAACTAGTTTAAAACTGATATTTAATGAAGTTATTTTCTTTTAAGTTGTATAGCGAGCTTCCTCGTAAATAAATCCTTAGATCTAAATCGCTTTTTATTCCCACTTATTCTGAATTACTAAGGTTATCTCATTGATTTCATTCCTCGTGATGTGTGCCATTTTGAGAAATCCATGATCGCTAATGCGCTACTTCATCTTCATTTGAGGAGATTTTCGAAAATAAAAGTTACATGCTGAGAGAATTTGGAACAATGTTTACTGCTGACACTCTTGACACGAAAAAACAATTTTATTTCTGTTTAATTAGTTCTCAAAAGATCTATTTTTGAAAATTAGAGCGTCGTTAGTGCAGTTGGGAAAGGGTAAGGATGAAATGGAAGGGGCTGGGGAAATAGTAAACATAATTGCTTTTCAGAAAAAGAGTTGCCTCTAAGGAGAATAGAAACGAAAAATTTCAGTTGAAATATTTTTTTATTTTTTTTTAAATTAAATAACTCCTTTTAAATACCAACAAGACTTTCCTAAAATTATTAAAAATATTCGTTAATCACATGTAGAGATCATCCTCGAGAACCGTTACCCATGATTCTACCAAATAAATGTGTAAATGATAGCATGAAATCATTCCTAATCTTTTCATTAATCTTAAAAAGTATCAACTGAAAAATCTGTCGATTTTCTGTTTATTAGTGCATCGTATGTAGAAGTCAATTTCGCATCGAGTCACGTGAACGTAATGGGATGGTTTCCTTCAGTCAAAAGTACTACTTTTAGTCATTAAAATGGGTAGAATAAGCAAAAAAAAAAAAAAAAAAAACGTGGACTTAGAAAATACTTTGATTTTCCAACAGTTTTTTTTTTAAATTAATTTTTTTAAATGTCCGATTTTTCAAACAAGGCGTGGTCTTAATGACGTCACAAATGATGCAATTTGGCGCATCTTTCTACTACGTTTCCACGTTATGATAATCAAGCAGCGAATTAAAATTGCGCTGTACTCTTGCTACCAACCATATCGTTGCCAATACACGTGAGTAAAGATGCGAATCAAACATTTTGTTCTGTGAATGGCAACACTGAATGGCATTTCATCATTTGTGATGTCATCGACAGAAGCATAAAGAATGAAGGGCACCGATTTAAGTAATTTTTTAAAAATATTAACCTTAAACAAATTATTTAAAAAATGTTCAGATCCTATGTTTTTAAGCATGCTCTTTCGGAAAAAAAGACTTTTAAAATTTTGGAAATGACCCCATTAAAAGAATTATGAAAAATCTTATTAATCATCCAAAGAAGAAACTTTCTTCCTTTAGAAAACTGGAAGAAACTTTCTTCTTTGACAAATTATTTTATCACTTTTTTTCAAATGAAAAATGTAATATTTAATATGATTTCTGATGAGTTTCATAGTTATTGAAAGAATTATGAAAAAATATCGTTAATCATTTGAAAAAAAAAAAACTTTCTTCTTCGTCAAATTATTTTATCGTGTCTTTTCAAATGAAAACTATACGATGTAATTTCATTTCTGATAATTTTGATAATAATTGAAAGAATTATATAAAATATCTTTGATCATCCAAAGAAGAACCTCCCTGCTATTTTAAAGTATTTTTTCATGTCTTTTCAGTTGAAAAATAAAAGATTTAATATGATTTCTGCTAGTTTTAACAATAGAAATAATTATAGAAAATACCGTTGATCATCCGAAAAACACCCCCTTCTTCTTCGAATTATTTTATCGTGGCTTTTCAATTACAAAAAATAAGATTGAACATGGTTTCTGCTAATTTTGACAATAATTGAAAGAATTACGGAAAATATCATTGATCACCCAATGAAGAGCCTTCCTGATACTTCAAACCATTTTGCCATGTCTTTTCAATTGAAAATTGAAAGTTTTACATAACTTCTGCAAAGTTTGAATGAATTGAACACTAATTGAAATAATTATAAAAAATACCTTTGATAATCCACAGAAAACCGCTTAAAATCATTTCAACTTGTCTTTTCAATTGAAAAACATAAGATTGAACATGGATTCTGCTAATTTTGACAATAATTGAAAGAATTACGGAAAATATCATTGATCACCCAACGAAGAGCCTTCCTGATACTTCAAACTATTTTGCCATGTCTTTTTCAATTGAAAATTGAAAGTTTTACATAACTTCTACTAAGTTTGAATGAATTGAACAATGATTGAAATAATTATAAAAAATATCTTTGGTAATCCACAGAAAACCGCTTCAAATCATTTCAACTTGTCTTTTCAATTGAAAAACATAAGATTCAAGATGATTTCTGCTAATTTTGACAATAATTCAAAGAATCATATAAAATCACATTAATCATTAAAAGAAGAATCTCCCTCCTTCGTCATATTATTCCACACGATACCATTAAGACGATTAATCTGGTTATTGCTGTTGGCAAATCGGATATTCATTGAACCGGACAATGAATCTTTATTCATTAACCCTCATCCCATTTCACTCTCGTATCCAACCCCATGAATGAATCTCGGTTCATTAGCCGCCGATGCCACAAACAAACAGGTCTGATACCTGTATTGACTGGGCTATAAATGGTTTGGCTCTTTGTGTGTCTAGATTTCCGTTTGAATACAGGAGCGATATGAAGGTCAATATTCCGCGGTTGAATGGGCAACTGGATTGACTGCGATTATGACGTGATAAGAGGGTGTGTTCCTCATCCTCCTTTTAAATTCCCTCCTGTCTCGTCTTTATTAGTTTTTAATTATTCTTATCGAAAGTAGCTACTGACAAGCTTGAAGTAGCATAATTGAGGAGTAATTAAAGAGAAAGTAGTGCAGACGGACAAGCTCACACACAGTTACTTAGAAGGAAAACATTTTCGGAGAGGGACCAGTGTAATTTTAGAAGGGTATATGGTTTAGTTTTAGTCCTTTTCTGTGGTCAAGAAGGGAAGTCTCAGCGTTGGGAGAGAAGGGGTGCATTCCCAAATCCCCCCCCCCCCTTGGATACATCCCTGCTCGCAAACTCGGTTGTATTCATGACCGGTGATATAGGATTTTTGTAATAATTGTTTTCACAATGCAAAACTACTTGACAAACTCCGTCAGTTCCCTTATCATGATATCGAAGGTATTCAGTGTCAAAAGCAAGAAATTTCCGCATAATAGGAAATTCATGTTTTTAGGGAGAAATCTCGCCCTCTCCTTTCCGGGGCAGGGCGCGATCAGGGGTGTTTGTGATCCAAAATTTCCGACATTGCCGAAAATTTTGGGTTGCCGTTTCCGAAAATTTTGGTCTGGCAACATTTTAACACTGAAAAATTATATTCAAAAAAAGTTTCAAAATGGTTTCTTTCAATGATTTTGATGATTTTTGAATGCATGTTTAAAGAGTTTTTATGGGGCAGGGGCGGAGGGGGGGGGGGGTGTCGAGCTTCCGAAAATTTCACTGTCTTTAGAAGGCTTTACTTGAGTTCACTTGCACCCATGGACCCAAGATGATGCCCAGGTCTCGGTAAAATTTAGTATCCCTCTCACAAGAAGAAATGCACATTTTCAAAGTAATAGTTTCCAAAAGATGAAAGACAGAAGGAAATTTACCCTATTTTTGGTGCTCCTAAAATTGTGGTGTCCAGGTGCACGGACCCGTAGGATCGTGAGTTGATCAGGCCCCGTTCCGGGATGGGGGGGGGGATGTAATGGGTTATCTGTTTCAGTTGTAGAAATTGCTCCGACTTCTGTCAACTTTTTCTCTCTCCATCACGTCGCCTTTTTCATAAGTTTCGCTTAATACAAGGTTGCCCCATCTAGAGATTATTCTAGGCGCAGATTGTACCATTTAAATTTTTAAAGGAGGAAAACAAAAAACTAAATTCATTTGAATGCAATGTGCGACTTGTTTAGTTATTAAATACAGGTTTCAATTTTAAAATAACTGGTCAAACAAACCAGTGTATTCCAATTTATGTCAAAAATGTATATAAAAATCATAGATGAAAACTGATGAAAATTTCACGGCTATGAAAGTAATTTATAAGATTTAACACCGCGAGAATTAGTTTTTTTTTTTTTTTTTTCATGAAATAGAACTGTATCATCACAGTTCAACAAAATTCCAGATATTTTTTTATAAATACCTTAACCATGTCCATAACTAGTCATTTACTCTAATTTCAAAACATCACCACTAAAACTGGTTATCGAGAATAATTTTGAAAATTTAATAAATGAGTTTGCTTAAAGAATCATAATAAAGGAAATTATGAACGAGTTTTATTTTGAAGTCAACGAAATGTGAGTAAAACAAGTTAAAAGGAACAAAGAGCGTTGAAAATATAGGTCAAAGAAAATGCAGCTGAAATCGACACATGGAGTTGAAGCAATATTTTCAGACAAAAGTAGAGTGCCCTAAGATGAACCAGAATTTGGAAAGTGCTGGCACAATTAGAGGCTGAACATTTTTTCTAAGCACTGGAAAAGGGTGAAATTTTTTCCTTAGGGCGATCGGAGTTATTTTTACTTTTGGTGCTGGAATCAGAAAACAAAAGGACATTAGGAAAAGGTTATTTTTCTCGAAGTCAATTTAAGTCATTCTTAATTGAATCGTCTTATAATAAATTGAAACTGAAAAGGTCCATTCTTTACTAAAATATGTCACTTATTTTTGCATAGCACAAAAATTCAAATCTAGGTCTGGATTTTCTTCTTTTCCTTCTTCTTTCGTATTCTTTTCCTTCTTTCTTTCTTTTTTTTGGAAGAAAATCAAGCTCTAAATGTTGTGTTGGATGACACTCTGCAGTAGGGTTGTCACAACGTAATATTGAATTTTTTTTATTTAAACACCAGTTTCACAAACACTCAAAAACTCTATTAACATATAAACGTAATTAATTATTTGATATTCCCTCACATTTGATTTTTGGTAGGCATTATAGAATAGACTCACTTGTGCACGCCGTGTATAGATGAAATTAATGAAATAGGTTCACCTTTTGTTTTAATGGATACACGAACACGATTGAAAACATAATGAAGCATTGTATTAGTCTTAAACCATTGAGGGGCCATTCATTAATTACGTAAGGGTCCTGAGGGGGAAGGGGTTGGGAAAATCTCTACAAACCCTTACTTGAGGGGGTGGGAGTCAAACGCTTCCTTACGTAGTATTTTCCAAGTCGATATTTTACATTAGAAATCGCGCGGTCAAGTGGTTTGGCAGGGATCACATTTTATTTACGTGTGGAAGGTAAAAAAGCGCACTAGGATGAACTATTTTTTACTTGTTTTACAAAAATGAATAGTGTAATTGTAAAGTATAATAAAAGAATCGCACTATGTATGGCATATTTTACTTTTTAATTAGTATCGCATCATGTACAAAAAAATGTCAGAAAAATATTCAATCCTGATTCCAACTTTTTAGTAAATATTTCTTTACACAAAAGGGTTAATTTAATTACGATTCCAGCTATGTAAGATTCGTTATTTTATTATTTTGAAAAACGAAATGTAATCTTACGTAAGAACGTACATTTAGTCTAGATTCCAACTTTTTACTCCAACTTACAATCCAACTCCAAATATTTCTTTACAAAAAAATATTTAATGATTCCAGTGATGTAAAATCCGTTTTTATTAAAAATTATTTTGAAAAACGAAATATAATCTTACGTAAGAATAGGGGGAAGAGGTTTGAAAAATCTTATGTACCTTTACATGGGGGGAGGCGGGGGATCAAAAATTGCCAAAATCATCCTTACGTAATTAATGAATGGCCCTT
This sequence comes from Uloborus diversus, assembly GCF_026930045.1. Lineage (NCBI taxonomy): Eukaryota > Metazoa > Arthropoda > Arachnida > Araneae > Uloboridae > Uloborus > Uloborus diversus. The sequence continues at coordinate 19,658,148 of NC_072734.1, read as the reverse complement.
ACTAAAAATTTTCTCTACCAATTGTGTACTGTTTTTCATACATGCAGAAAGTTATGAGTTTTTTCTGCAGATACTCTATATTTTGATCTATAACTGTGCATTTGATGTTAATTGGATAAAAATGAAAGCAGCCTATTGGCCTTGGCCTATTGTTTCAACAGATTTTATTCATCTAGCAGTTTTATTAGGCGAGTTAACAGACAATTTCGAATTGTCTTGATGTTTCCTCATTTTAGTTCGAAGAATTTTCATCGCAGAAAAAATGTAAGCTTTTTAAAAAATGTGTATTTTTTTTTACCTTTGTTTTTTTAAATTTGCAATGCATAAAAGCATAGAAGTCGTATTGAATAGCAAAATTTAAAATTGTTAGTAGCTGCATTGATGTTGAGACATCAAATTTTATTTTGTCATAAAAAAATTGCAGTTTTTTTTTTTTTTAACTTTTTTTGTGTGTTAAAAATTATTAGCATGAAGGGAAAAATTTGGCTGGAAAGAAATTTTCTTTCTGCCCTCTATTACTCGAAGTATCAGATAAAAATTTACAAAAATAATTATGCAGAATGGGTATATTTACTTAAATATGCCTCAATTATTTTATTCATGATTTATTAATAGTATCTTTATTTTGTTCGAATTGTATCGAGCGTTTTAATTAAAACCTTTTTTCTTTGAAGGAGAGACTATGATTTTTCATTTTGTTCTTGTAGTAATTTTAGTTTTTTCCTTCCTGGAGAGTGAAATGTTTATATGTTTCTAATAACTATGAGCGTTTCAAATAAATACGGTTTTTACGGAGAAACGGGATTTTTATTTTGTTCTAATCGTAACGTGCATTTTAATAGATTTTTTCCAATTTTTTCTTAGCAGACGATTTGCTTCAACGCAAACCAAATCACAGATTTCGATGCAATCTTCGGGGGCTGGTAACCAATAACGAGAGGGGCGAGAAGGGGGGGGGGAGGCTTAAAATAAAAGTTGTCGTTACTCCATTTTAAAGATACTATTAGTTAAACGGAATATCGATATTATTTCAAAAAGATAAATTCAATTGTTTTTAAATTTAATTTACACGCATATTTCCGCCCTATTTACTTCTAATACTATTAAATAATAGTTTTTGAATATAGCCAGAAGGTTCTAATTTATATCTTATATTCTTGTAGCATAGCATCCTCTTGCGAAAAGCACATTGCTCCAAATATATAAAGACTGAAAAATATGTTACAGAATGTTAAACCACGGATTATAAGTCATGCATACATAATTTGGAAGTTATGTGGGAAATTTTATTTAATTCTGTGAATTCTGGGTATGTTTTATTACTTTCGATGTAATATTGTGATGAACGATTTGCATAATTTCTACCTCGGGAGAATTGTCGAATGTTCGGCATTTCTAACATTTCAAGCATTTAATTGTAGTAAGAAAAACTATTAATTGTTTTTTTCTTCAGCTTTGATTTTTAGCACACGTGCTCTTTAAAGTCATATTTTCCCAAAATTTTATGGAACTTTACTGTTTCCAATGTAATACTGTAGAGTATCTTTATAACGCCGACATATAAGACCCAATTCTCTATAAAACGCACCTCTTTTCAGAAGTGGAAAATGAGTTTTTCAGTTTAAAAATATACTCTTTTTGCTTTGCAAACGTAACCATTTTTTGGCAAATTAAATTTTTAATGTTTTACATCTTCCCATATTGATTGAAAGCTTTTATATATATATATATATATATATATATATATATATATATATATATATATATATATATATATATATATGATAATTACTATCTTCGTGACTAATAATAAAGCTGAAAGTCTCTCTGTCTGGATCTTTCTGTCCGGATCTCTGTCTCTCAGGATCTCTGTGACGAGCATAGCGTCTAGACTTTTCGGCCGATTTTCATGAAATTTGGCACAGAATTAGTTTGTAGCATGGGGGTGTGCACCTCGAAGCGATTTTTCAAAAATTCGATTTTGTTCCTTTTCTATTCAAATTTTAAGAACATTTTCCCGAGCAAAATTATCATATGATGGACGAGTAAATTACCAAGTTATCATAACGTAAAACCGTAACATGGGCAAGCCAATTGGCAAGAAAGTCATCATACATTATTTGTAAATATACAGGCGAACCAAAAGATCTTTTAATTTTCTACTACGGGCAAAGTCATGCGGGTGCCACTAGTTCACAATAAAAAAAAGTACCGGATTTTTCTTGAAAATGCAGCTGTTATACAAACTATGGTGCTAACACAAGTGCTTATTTGTGAGTTACCTTATTTGTAAATGACAATATATTCATTAAATTGCATAATTTGAGCTTTGTTACTCGTAGTAAAAACGTATTCTATTGTGCAAATGTGTTGATATGTTCTGAATGTTATTTTTTAAATTTGTGAAATGATCAACACATAACGTAAAACCTCTGGCTCCAAGGTGTGCGTTATAACGATCGTCTACTATATTGGGATCAACGATTTGCCTAATTTCTACCTTGGAAGATTAATCGTATGTTCAAGTATTTTCAACATTTTGAGTAGTTAAAAAGTCAGTAATCCAACGTTATGAAGCACAAAAATCGCAAATGATTGCAGACACGTGTTTTGGTGTTACAAGGAACACCTTTTTCAATGCAAAGAAGTGTGAGCTTCTGGATGAAAAGTCATCCGAGAAAAGCAACACGGTGGAACAGGAGATAGTATAAATGTTAAAAAAAAAAAAAAAAAAAATTGAATTTTTGGCATTTTGAATTCAAATTTTGTTTTTCGCAATCACGAGCGTGTGTGTTTGTGTAGGCACATGTGTGTGGGTGCGTGGGTGCGTAAGTGTATGTATGCATGTGTGTGAGTGAGTGTTGTGTACGTGCTTGTGCGTGTAGGTGTTCGTGTGTGTGTGTGTAGGCGTTCGTGTGTGTGTCTGTGTAGGCGTTCGTGTGTGTGTGTAGGCGTTCGTGTGTGTGTGTAGGCGTTCGTGTGTGTGTGTAGGCGTTCGTGTGTGTGTGTAGGCGTTCGTGTGTGTGTGTAGGCGTTCGTGTTCGTGTGTATGTGTAGGCGTTCGTGTGTGTGGGACATGGACGCCACCGCCCAGCAAAAGTGGATTCCGGGGGACAGTGCTCAGGACCAGCCAGCCGCGCCACCGCCAGTGGACGGTGGTGCTGCAGGCCTGGTCCAAGCTGAAAAAGGAACCGGAACATCAAGGACTGTCAAGTGAGAACAATAAGCAATCGTGATTGCTCAAAAATAGAAATTAAACAAAACAAAAAAGATAAAATGACACCTGGAGGCAAAATTTATTATATAATTCCATCAGGAAAAAAACCGTTTATGGGTTTTCTTTTAAAATTTATTACTTAATGTTTTTTTTCCTGATGGAAATAAATAATAAATTTTGCCTCCAGGTGTCATTTTATCTTTTTTGTTTTGTTTAATTTCTATTTTTTGACATTTATACTATCTCCTGTTCCACCGTGTTGCTTTTCTCGGATGACTTTTCATCCAGAAGCTCACACTTCTTTGCATTGAAAAAGGTGTTCCTTGTAACACCGAAACACGTGTCTGCAATCATTTGCAATTTTTGTGCTTCATAACGTTGGATTACTGACTTTTTAATTTTCAGCACAAAGGTATTTATTCGTTATTTTGAATAGTATTTACTTGCAGTAAGAAAAGCAGTTAGTTAATTGCTTTCTATGTTTTTGCAACCTTTGATTTTTAGTGCATGCGGCTTCATGATAAATATTTTCGAAAAATTTCAGGGTGACGTATCTATTAGGGGTGGTAGGGTGGTTAAAAAAAACTTTTTTTCAGCTGATTCTTCTAATAATATATTCGCAAAGACAATGAGAGCGAATTTGTTTACTCAGTGCGAAAACTTATTTATAGAGAACAAGCACCATATTTTATGATCGTGACTGTCTCAGGTGGCAAGCGACCTGGAATGATGGCCATCATGCATTATTTATTTTGAATGCAAACACTTCGCTCGCTCAGCAAACGAACCTCTTGAACTCGAAACTAGATTGAATTTTCAAAAATGGCGGAGACGGAGTTAGATCTGTTTTCGAGGTCCTCAAATTACGCATTGTTTGGGAAATACGATGTTTGGGGAGAGTTTTCAATTTAATTATTTATTTAAGAGATTAAATTGCCAAAAACTGCTACCGAAGTAATAGAGAGCTATGATTTTATGTCAAGACATTCAGCGCTCGTACAAAGATCTTCTATTTTGGGTGCCTTAGAAATAGAATAATTAAGTCTCGTTTTTCTTCACTTTTATGCTAATGGATGTTTTAACTTTAGTAAAACATAAATGCAACAGTCAAAAATAGAGAATTTGTGGATCAAAGTCAGGAACGCTTCGAATTTTTGGAAGGGGGGGGGGATTTTTCAACTTGCCAAATGAAACTCCACAATTTGCAGAGTGATAAAGATGCACCCACGTATATCTAATGAAAATAGACATCCGGGCGTATAAAAATTGCAACACTGCAATTATATCTCCAAATTTGCCGAATCGTATGACAAAATTACCTGATAAGGACATTTTTAGGAGGTAGCAGTGACCTCCCGTAGCCTCCCATCGGGACACTCCTGATCAAAGTTACCTTTGTCCGTTTTTCACGAGAAGGCACTTCGCCCCGCCTTCTCGAACGCAGAGTTTCATTTTACGCGAAGGTGATCGGTAAGCAATCCACACGCTTCTAAATGAGACAACCAGATATCCTTAACTTGGGCGTGCATTTAATGTGCAAAAAAGTCTTAGTGTCATTTACATCACTTTTTCCCTTGTCTGTTGTCATTTTAGTTATTCTTACATTTTAAAAACTGCTGCTTTTACCACAAAATGCTATGATCCGAATATACCTTCTGCCGAAAACAGCGAAATAGCATCATCGGATACCACGTGACGAAGGAGGTGTCAAGTGCCTTCTCGTGGAAAACGGACAATAGTTGTTCACAGCTTGTTGAAAGCTGGCGTTTCGTTTGCACGAATCAGCAAAGTAGCAGTCGGAGATTTTCAAAAAGGATATACTTGCATGCATTTTGTGATTCATAAATTGATCACAAAACGCTTTGAATGCCAAGGGTGTTCAATCTACTGTCCGCAGGCCATATGAGGCCCGCGAAGCTGATGTATGTGGCTCGTTGCCTTACGAATTCAATGTTCCCAGTCTAAAACTATATTCTAGAATATTCCAAATCAACCGATCATCTTCGTTTGGTAATAAGACTGATTGTTGGAAATTTAGAACCTAATATTGTCAGTTTCTAAATATCTGTTTCTAAAAAACACACGGAAACTTCGTATTAATAAAGTAAGCTAGTCAAGTCAGGGCCGCAACCAGACTTTTGTTTCGGGGAGGGTTTTACCCCAGCACAATGGGGTCGTTTCCAACATTTCAAAAATATTTTTTTCTGAAAGAACATGCTTAAAACATAGGATCTAATCATTTTTTAAATAATTTGTTTTAGTTTAATATTTAAAAAAAATTACTTAAATCGGTGATCTTTCATTATTTACATTTCTTGCCGATGACATCACAAATGATGAAATGCCATTTTGTGTTGCCATTCACAGAGTAAAATATTTAATTCGCATCTTTACTCACGTGTATTGGCAATGATATGGTTGATAGCAAGCGTAGAGCGCAATTTTAATTCGCTTCTTGATTATCATAACGTGGAAATGCGGTACAAAGATGCGCCAAAAAGCATCATTTGTGACGACAGGCCTCGTTTGAAAAATCGGACATTTAAAAAAATTAATTAAAAAATAACTCTTGGGAAAATAAAAGAATTTTCTGGGTCCATGTTATTTCTTTTGCTTATTCTATCAATTCCAGTGACTAAAAGTACTACTTTTGATTGAAGGAAACAACCCCATTCTCGTGAAATCTATATGATCAATAAAATTATTATTATTATTATTATTTTCGTTTATTCTAATGATTTTTCTTTCAGTACGTTTTTTTCAATGAGAGGATACTACTTTGAGGGCATTGATATGAGCTAATATAACAGGTGACGTGTTTATCAAATGAAGGGAAAAAAATGATGTGCACAGTAAAGAACGTCATCCCTGTTAAATATTTGTTGTCTTTTTAATAAATCAAAAGAGAGAGAGAGAGAAAAAAAAAAGATTCGTATACAGTGAACGCCGCTTATATGAATCACATTTGTTTTGAATAGTTTCGATTCAATAAAGCGACAAATTCAATGAAGCTGGATTTTGTTCTGCTTTTGACGATATGTTTCATTAATGCGGTTGATTCAATTAACCACTGATTCAATTAACCGGCGTCCACTGTACTCATGTACGCATGTTGGAAGTAATATTTCTTAATTTCATATTTTTTGAAACTTAAAATATGTGTAAAATATAGAGTTAGGCACTTTTAAATGTAAAGAATTTTGACGTTTTTGTTACCGTCAGATATTCAAATTTTGAATGAAATTAAGGTTTTTGTAAGAAATGATGTTCTCTCACAATAAGTACAATAAAACTAACTGGAGATAAAGCACTTAGTTTGTATAACTTGTCAATTCTAATAATTTCATTATTTGAATGAAATTGAAAAATATAAATAAATAAAAAATAAAACAGTAATAATAAATATTTCAGCAAAAAAATAAATAATGATAATAATGAAAAACAACTTTGAAATCGTTTAAAAAAAAAAATCGGAGGGGTTTTTTGAGCTCTGAAAACCCACTACGACCATGAGTTAAGTATAACATCTTAGTTTGTAATTTTCTTCCTTCTCTGTGTCTTAATATGTTGACTAGAGAAATTTTTAAATACATTTACAATTTATGTGTGTTCTGGTCAGGGCTGTGAAGTCGGAGTCGGACCGATTTTGGAATAAAGGAGTCGGAATCGTTAGAAAACATGCCAACCCCGACTCTGGGCTTCTTTTTTTCTTTAAACTTCACTGACTCGCTTTGCATTTTTCTAAAAACTGACAACCAATTGGTTCGATTACATGTATAACGTAAAAAATGTAATAACTACCTACGCAGTTCCCTAGTTTGCTTGTTTTTTAACTTTCTTCAACTAATAGCAACTATCAGCAAACGGTTATTTTGCCCAACATTTTCTAAATAATCACTTTGAAGTAAAAATAATAACATATTTTTTACTTCGATCTCAGTTGTAAAATAATAAAAAGAATATATATCTCTCAAGCTAGTCAAGACAGTTCGATAGGAAATTCCCGAGTTAGTTCGGTAAATTCAAATAAGTATTGGCGCTAAAGCGTGAATTCAAAATATCCAAAAATATATCTGTTTTTAAATCTAAAGACTATGTCTATAAGCTTGGGTCTCACTAAAATGTATGAAATAAAACAAGTACATGATTTCTTGATTGCAACACTCAATAATTGCAGTTAATCCTAAAATTTTCACATTTAGGTTAATTTTAAAGCAGCCAATAAAATTTAAATTAAAAATTGAGCGAAAAAGAAATATGGGTCTAGTAAAACTATTCACATACAAAGCTGTATACCGCCGCATTTTGTGTAAAATTTGCTCCCAGACATACATATACACACCTCTCCTCGCAATATAGTGTCCTATTTTCGTTGAAATTTTATAAATAAAAAAATAATTTTAAGATTTGTTGTGGAAAGTTTTCAGAATTAAATTATTTATATTTTTTATAAACTCTGAAATTAACTTGGGGTGTCACCCACCAAATGGAAATCACCCGGGGCAGACCGCCCCCTCTCAAAAAAAGGTTTTTTGATTTAACAAAAAAGCTTTTTTCCCTCTCAAGTTATAGCTTTTAAAAATTGAAAGGACAAGATGTGATCAACATCTATTTGTTAAAACATTGAAGGGGAGCAAATTGATTCGCTCCATTTTTTCTAAATGGGATTTTGAAAGTAATTTTACTTTTAAAATCGCAACTATTGGGAAATTTGACGAAAATTTCATAAAAAGGAATTAATATTTCAATCTCTGAGGGGTGTTCCCCTATTCCCATGATTGAGAGAATTGGAAAATAAATAAATAAATAATTTTAAAAAGCCAGAGTCGGAGTCTGCCATTTTCCTTCCGACTCCGCAGTCCTGGTTCTGGAAGATTCATCCCAATATGACATGCCGCAGTCGGGTAAAAAAAGGTTTGGTACCAGTGGTAGGCAACCTATGACCCGCAGGTCACCTAGTGACCCACTGAGAAAATTTTAGTGACCTAGTAAAGAATTCTTAATTACGACGATCGGTAGGTATTCTTGCTAACGAATTAAAGTGGGTGCGTTCAACATCAAGAAAGTCATGAATACAACTAAACTATACTTTGCAATGCATTATTCCATTTGTGTAACGTTCTTATTTTCTGTGTTTTGAGGTAATACGCAATCTAAAATAGAATGAGGTACCCACCAGCAAAAATGTTTGTGGGAAAAAAAAAGAAAAATGACCCACCCCAAAAAGAAACATTGCCGACCGATGATCTATTTTATCAAAAAGGACAAGTTCTTAAAGGTCCTCACTCCTCAGTAACGTATTAGGAGGACTGGGAAGTAATGACGCATTTTTCCAACAAATAAATTTTAAAAAGTTTTTGTTTTTAATCGACGATGTTTTACCTTCGTTATCAATAGGGATTGCAATACCGGACCGAAAATTCAATACCAATATTCGGTATTTTTGAAACGTGGTACCGGAACACCGGTATTAATACCGGTATTTCAAATTTCTCTAAAAATGCTTGAAAACATTCTTTTGTTGCCACATTTCATAATTTTATACAAAAATTGTATTATTTATGAAAACGTATTGTGAACAAATGTAAGACGAAGAAATAAGTATAATAATAAAAAAAACTAATAATAACAGTAAAAAACGTAATGCAATAATTGAACTGCCTCTAAGCCTGGAACTCAGTTTAGTGTTTAACTTTCTTGCAGTTGTAAATATTCTTTCTGAATTCATGCAGGTCGGCGTTACTGTTAACAATGCGCGATACACCTCCTCTTATTATTTAGAAGTCCTTCATCTTCGAATACTTCAATCTCTTACGTGTTATTTTTGGATAAATCCTTTTGTATGTGGGTGCGTTTGTTTTGTATTGTGCGTATTGTTATTATTATTATTTTTTTTTTTTTAATTAATAGCTAGTTTTAATTTCTTTCCGAGGGTCGGTTTTTTTCCAATATTAACATCATTTTATCATTTTCTCTTGAGCAGAAAAGGTTTGTGTTTGCTTTTTACTCGCTTTTTTTTTTTTGAAATTTACGATAAACTAATTTGATTTTGTTAGTTTCTTTCACTCATTTTCGTTCTCTTTTTAAAATTCTACGATTATAATCATGTAAATATCTGAAAATATGTTTCAATTGATTATGCTTTACCTCTATGCAAATTTTAAAGGCACTGTATAATTTCTATTTATTATTTTGCCAAGTATAAAACTAAATAGCCAGACATTACAACAAACCAATACTGGTGACAACACATTACCATTTGTTAGGCTAAGAAGAAAAGGTTTTTGTCAAAATTTAGTACAGTTGAGACAAATAATTAAAAAAGAAGTCATAAAGTATTACTGCAATGGGGTCGTTTCCAATATTTTAAAAGTATTTTTTTCTGAAAGAACATGCTCAAAAACATAGGATCTGACCATTTTTTAAATAATTTGTTTAAGTTTAATATTTTTAAAAAATCACTTAAATCGGTGATCTTTCATTGTTTACATTTCTTGCCGATGACATCACAAATGATGAAATTCCATTAAATGTTGCCATTCACAGAACAAAATATTTAATTTTCACCTTGACTCACGTGTATTGGCAACGATATGGTTGATAGCAAGCGTAGAGCGCAATTTTAATTCCCTCTTGATTATCATGACGTGGAAATGCGGTGCAAAGATGCGCCAAAAAGCATCATTTGTGACGTCATCTAGACCACGCCTTGTTTGAAAAATCAGACATTTAAAAAAATTAATTAAAAAATAACTGTTGGGAAAATGAAATAATTTTCTGGGTCCAAGTTATTTTTTCTACTTATTCTATCAATTTCAGTGACTAAAAGTACTACTTTCGACTGAAGGAAACAACCCCATTGATGGTTGGAGTAAATTGTTCATCAGTGAATAGGACAAATGCATTCAAAATTACACTGGAAATTAACTTTCGCAAAAGGGAAAGTCAGTGGTCAGTGAAATGGGAAAAATAAATACATGGTGCACAAAATCGCCCGAAAATGCGATTTCATCTCAGCGTCTAGTAATGACGATATCATTTTACAATCTTTCCGCTACTTTTGTTTAACGATATTCTATTAGTTCGTTCTTTTGAAGCCAAATGTTTTCATCAATAGATCGATTTTGGTGCTGCATCATTGGAAAAGAAATATAAGCTTAAAATAAAAGTAGATATCTAATAAGTTAAATCGAAAACTCTTTAACTGAAACTATTTATTATTTTTAGATAATACCGAAAATACCGGTATTTTACCTCAGCAAATACCGGTATTTAGAAATTGAAAAATTGCTCGAAATACCGGTATTCGGTATACCGGTAATGCAATCCCTAGTTATTAACAAAATTTTAAACGCATAAATTATCAATCGATAGATGTAATTTAATCGATTTTTGAGCAAAATAGCTGGAAATGGCAATTTGAATATCGGGCATATTTTCCTTTCTTTCTGTCACATATCCTCATATATATATAATAGCCAATGATCGAGTAACGCTCCTGATGTTAGTAACAAACTCGTCCCACGGCATGATAAGTTGATAGGTAGGTTGTTTCGGTAATGCTTAACATCCAGGGAAAGGCTTTATTGTGACAAGGCTGAACTGGTTCCAGTAACTTAACTGTTTTACTGGTAAGACAGTAATTTAGGGGAATGAAGAAACGAAAAAGCGGTCGACTATGAGCGCTACCTACTGGAGTTTAGGGTTCATTCACTGAAGTTTGGGTTACAATTTCAACCATCAAAATATCCCCTAACAGGCAATGGCTTCGTTCAAACGTAGAATCAATTTTCATCCGTCATATCTTGGCGCTCAATTTTCTAGTAGATTGGAATAAAAGGGAATCAGATGGTGAATATCAGCTAAGTATGGCAGGTAAAGCACAGCTCACCACAGTTCTTTCTTTTTCTTTCTAAAGGGTCTTTTCTAACCTCAGTTATCATGTTTCAGGATCACTCCTTTTCTGTTGATAATAGTGGAAATATCGCCACAAATTGCACCAGATTTCCACTTTTTTTCGATCGCTATAAAGCAGTTTTTATGAGACAAAAACTTGAAAATGTGGTTTGAATCCAAGATGCCATTTCAGATGTTTTCCTTCAAAAATTCAATTAATTTTTATCTACCCGGAATTAAAAATTTGCAAACTAAAAGGCTGTTGATAACGAAAATAATTACATCGCTGATTTAAAAAAAATTACTTTTAAAATTTTCTTTGTTTGAAAAAAGCTACATTACTTTTCGGTCCCCCTAATATTTGTAATCCACGGCTTCACACTATTTCCATATCTTTTTTACTCTAACTTCTGCTTGATATTGTTGAAAACATGGTTTTTTGATCCTGATCTTATAATGCGTTTCCAATTATTATCTCCTTAAATGATTCGCAACACCACTGGTGCCCAACTTACGACCCGCGGACCACATCCAGTCCACGAAACTGTTTCGTGCGGCCCACTGTTTTCTTTACTAATAATAAAGCTCAAAGTCTCTCTCTCTGTCTGGATGTCTGGATATCTGGATCTCTGTGACGCACATAACACCTGAACCGTTCTGCCGATTTTCACGAAATTTGGCACAGAATTAGTTTGTCTTCGAGGTGCACATGGGAGTGTGCACTTCGAAGCGATTTTTCGAAAATTCGATTTTGTTCTTTTTCTATTTCAATTTTAAGAACATTTTACCCGATTATCATAACGTGGAACCATAACATGGGCGAGCAAATGAACATAGCCAATTGGCGAGAAATTCCTCATCATTATTTGTAAATATACAGGCGAACCAAATGACTTTTTAATTTTCTACTACGGGCAAAGGCGTGCGGGTACCACTAGTGTTTAATATTACAAAAGAAAAACACGGTTCATGGCAGTATTACAAACTTGAAGCCAAATATTCAGGAAATGTTTTCTGAAAAACAGATTCATTTAGTAAAAGCAGCATTGTGCGATGACAACGATTATTAGTTTTTTAATTTTCGTTCCTTTTACATTTTTTTCTATGTTATTTGGAAAATGTTTAAATATTGTGAAATTTTATGTGTGCTCTAATTCGCAAGAATCATTTTAATATGAGGTGTGGAACTCGAGTAAATAAAGGTTGAGCACCACTGCCCTACACAAAACACAAGAATTACTGTCCAACCACGGATTGTATGGAATTTTCCAACGTCCAGATAAGAAGAATCTATCTGAATGAGGGGGGGAAAGTAAAAATTTGATGCCGGTATTCCGCTCATTTGAATGATACTCTGTTTCTGAAAAAGCTGGCATCGCTAAAAAATAATAGATTCGTCCATTTCCGGCTGTAAAACGGATTTTGTCTTTCCATACAATCCGTGGTCAGACAGTATCTCTCTTATTAACAAGCGAGGGTGCTAGAAAAAAATCCTTCGGCTTCCATCTTTTCCTGCGATTTACATTGTAAAACCAATAATGCTTTCAAAGATCATTTGAGAGGATTCCTATTTAAGATGAACTGTGTGATGTCATTTGCTGCATTGTTGCCCTTCTGTTGTCTGTCGTAATTATGTAACAGTGTATGTTCCACTCGAGTAATTACTAATTGATGATGGTCATAAACTGCATTGAGACCTATATTTCTAGTTGACACAGTCCAGCCTCGAAACACTTTAAGAGCAGCTGTGGTTGAACGTCCCATAGATGCGATGGTTTCGTCGATACCTGCTCAATAATGGTTCTGAACTCATTCAATTTTAACCCCCGAAGCAAAACGGAAGGGGGTTATAAGTTTGACGTGTCTGTGTATCTGTGTGTCGTCTGTCTGTGGCATTGTAGCACCTAAACTGATAAACCAATTTTGATCATTCTTTTTATGCTCGAAAAGTGACTTGATCGCGAGTGTTCTTAGCTATGTCTCATCTTTTGTAGGACTTTAAATACCGAATATGTTGATTGTAGCATTGTTTCGCAATTTTAGCAGGGAAAACTTACGTTTACATTTAAAGTGTTTACACCAATTGAAAGAATGAATATTTCTGCGCATGATGGAATTTGTTTAGAAGTTTCAAGTTCCTAACTGGAATTATAACTTTTTTTCTGCTTCGATTCTTGTTTGAACTTGCGAACAACTTTCAAACAAGAATCTAAGCTTTTTACGCAATTGGGAGTTGATCATCGTTGCATGGGCGCCCATATGCAAAATTGTAAGGGGGGGGGGCTCAAATATTTTAACCATGGTTTAGCAGGATATTTTCCCTATCGGAACCGATTTCAGAACAGATTAGAGCAATAAAAATTTGACATTTTTAATAACTTATTCATTAACAGCTGGAAAATAAATGTTTTTACATTTTTGCAAAGAAAAAAGTACTAAAAGCAAGAAAGTTCTCATTTCTAAGGGGGGCTCGAGCCCCCCCCCCTTGTCCCCCTATATGGTCGCCCTTGCATCGTTGGTAGATGATTGACGAAAGCTCAATGATTTAAAATTTTATCTACAGCCATTTTTAATTTCTTAACATATGAAGTACTTTTAATGTAGTATGATGCCGATGTTAATTTGATTAAAACAGTCGGAATCATAGCGACATTTATTGTCAACTCCCTACAGCCATAAAACATTCGCAGCTGATTACATGGATGTGCTGTTTGACCATGACCTGGAGACACCCGAATATTTTTGCGCATGTCAAAAAAAAAAAAAAAAAAAAAAACGAATTCGCGTGTGCATTTGGTATCTTATGACAATATTCGGGTCTACTCCCTGTTGTAAACAATTGTTTTCTATTATGACCACAATAAAAACAAATTAAGAAGTGAGATTGAAAGGGAGAAATTTTCGAATTCGAATGTTGCATAAAGTGTAAAACTTCTGAATGTTCACCTAAGCTGGAAAAACTTTGTACATCTACCTATATAGAGCCAGGTTAAGGCAGGGGCACAAGGGGCACTGGCACAGGGACCAAAACTTGAATGAGACCAAAGACCAAATTAATTTTTAAAAAATTGAGTAATTTCTTGTGGCACAAAAAGTAAGATGTACATAGTAAACCTAGAAAAAATCTCTTTATGTTTTAAGTATTTTGATCACTATTCAGCATAAACCGGAGGGGGGGGGGTGCATCAAAAGGTTTGTGCCCAGTGTCCTCAACAGTAATAGTCGGGTCTCGCCTCTACATAATCCCTAAAACCTCCCTAATGTAACACATTCGTGTTTATTCGTTTATATTTTTAGCAAACCCATAAAACCCACTGAAATCAGGACTTTATGATAAAATTTCATCAATTAGTTATAAAAGTTATATTTATTCGTTTTCCTCAAAATGCTGAATGTTTTGGTTTATCAAAAAATGCATGTTTCACTGCAGATAATTATTATACTATTTTCTCTAATAGTAGCGATGTACTAATGTTTGATAACCTTTCCAGTCTCCCATAATCAATTTTAAGAGTCTCAGAGGTTCATTCTATGTTTGTTGACAAAATAAAATCAACTTTCAGTATTCCACCTGAACACGATTGGTACACCATAGAGTATCCTTGCAGAAGACCTGCTCAAGAGTTACCCAAACTGCCTTAGCTAGGCTAAGGTCTGGCCACATTTTCTACTTGCTCATGCTCGGCTATTGCCTCTCCCTCTCATATTATTTGCTGCATCGGTGCCTCTGTGGGGCAACTGTCGGATGAGAGTGGGATTATCTTTGATCTTTTAGTGCGATGTGATCTCTTGGACTTGGTTAAGGGGTCTATACCAAGGGGATCATCAACAACAGTGGCAACTAATGTTTGTCTCTTTAAAGAAAATAATGTGCAGCATATCCTTAAAAAATATGGCTTTGCACTCCAGAAAAGGGTGCCGACTCCTGATTATATTTTCCAGGGGTGCCCATCCCCCCCCCCAAGTTCAATGGCACAAATCCTCCCCCCCCATTTTTCTCAACCCTCTTTCCCTTTTTTATTTTTTATCCCTCTTTTTTTAAATTTATCATTTTTTGAAAATATCTTTATTATTATTTTTTTTTAAATTTTTTTTTATTTATTTGTTTTTAATTATTATTTTATTAGAAAGGTTCGGTGCTTTGCCATTGACATACACACACACACACACAAACTAGATAAATAAATGAAATAAAATATAAACAAAATAAAATAAATAATTTAAATTAAAAATAAATTAATAAATAAATTTAAATAAATAATTTTTTAAAAAATTAAAAGTCCCCCCCCCCCCAAAAAAAATTTTTTTTTTGATGGCGCAACTTGCGCCATAATCCCCCCCCCCTGTGGACACCCCTGATATATTTGATTATATATTTTTTTACCAATATAAATTATTTTCGTAAATTTTTGATCTACGCTGAAAACATGGCTGAAAACAACCATTCTGGTAGCCATACGTGTATGAATGAGAAAACATACGTGCTTAAAAATGGTTCAGAAGTTTTCCTGTTAAAAAAAAAGTGAATGCATCGGAGCTAGTGTTCACTTCCTATTTACCTTATTAAAACGTAGCAAAATGTCTTGAAGCCTTCTTGAATTCTCACGTTCGCTTCCTGAAGTTCTGCGGTAAGTTATCACTTGCAATAAAATGTTCCTCTTTGTCAGTTACAGATAATTCATTTTCTACGTCCGTACTGAATTCTTCGAACGACAAATTTCCTTATTTAAAATTTGGGTCACTATTAATAATTAAATAGTTCACCTCGTCTGGCTGTTTTAAAATTCGCTTGTTAAATTTTTTTCGAAATTACCGAGCATTAAATTTCTAATGAATAAATAATATGGGATGGGAAGATAGGAGAACAACCAGTTCAAAAATCTTACCTTAAAAACATACGACTATATTCTAATTTGAATTTATGGAAAAACTGCTTGGAGTACTTTAAAATAGTACTTTTAAAAGTAAGGGGGAAAAAAAGGGTTAAAACAAACTTCTAAGAAAAATATTTGATTGTTTTCTTTGTTGGAAATGCTTTATAATTCGGCAAAGGAAAAAAAAGAACTAATTTAATACTTTCACTATACTTAAATTTTAAATTTATGTTACGTTAATATGCATGATATGTCATTTACTAAATTAATATTTTGCTAAGAAATTCATTGTACATACATTGAAACTGCCTTCAGTAACTTTCGATTTATTTATTTTTATACTTGTAACTAGAGTCATATTTATCGCCGCTACAAGTGTGTTTCGTGTATTGTGAAAGTCAGAAGAACATCTCTAATTTTTAGTAAAGCGTTTTTTTTTTTTTTTTTTTTTGCTGTCTTTATCTTTACTAATAATAAAGCTGAAAGTCTGTCCGGAGGATGTCTGGATCTCTGACGCGCATAGCGCCTAGACCATTCGGCCGATTTTCATGAAATTTGACACAGAGTTAGTTTGTAGCATGGGGGTGTGCACCTCGAAGCGATTTTTCGAAAATTCAATGTGGTTCTTTTTCTATTCCAATTTTAAGAACAAAACTATCATAAGATGGACGAGTAAATTACAAAATTATCCTAACGTGGAACCGTAAGATGGGCACAAGCCTATTGGCAAGATACGAAATTATCATAACGTTGAACCGTAACATGGGTACAAGCCAATTGGCGAGAAAATTCACCATACATTATTTGTAAATATACAGGCGAACCAAAAGACCTTTTACTTTTTCTATTACGGGCAAAGCCGTGTGGGTACCACTAGTTCTAAATAAAATTGAGCATCGGGAAAAATGCAGGAAAAAAGCAGTTGTTTTTAAAAAATGTACATTACATTTCTATGTTTTTTTATTATTTTTTAATACAAAATTTCTGACATTGTAAATGTTAAAAACAAAAGTAGTACGCATCTTCCTTGCATTTTTACCATTTTATATCTGAAAATTGAGTTGTATGTAATTGATCACTATTTTGTTTTCGTGTATTTCAGTCCTCTGAAATGAGTTTCACTCTAAAAAAAATGTCCAGGCGTACTTTCAAAACTGCCCTTTCGAGTTTTTTTCATAAATGAAAAAAAAAAAAAAAAAAGACTCGAGCTGTATCTTTGGTTGTAGCTTTACCGAATTTTTTACTCCGTTACAAAATGTCCATTTATGCGCGATTGCCTCCTGTAACTTAAATATGTTGAGCAATGAAGAAAAAGTTTTCTTTTGAAAGGTAGATTAGATATATTTTATTTCACAACAATAATTAATTTTAAAAAAAATTGCTCAAAATTCTTCATCAGTTTCATTTGAAGTTTGAATTTTCAGCATTGTAGTTTCGGAATAATTAAAAGTATGATTTATCTAAATTATTAACCTGGACTCTATCCTTAAAAAAGTACATAGTTCGCGTTATTTACCTAGATATTACGAGCTTAAAGTATTGAACTAAAAGCGTAAGGTGCTTAAAAGGACTCAAAATCACTTCGTGTATGACACTTATCTGGAGCAAACTATAAGAAAAATGAAAAAATTCTAAAATACTACACAGCTGCTACGCATTATTTTTTATTTATTTTACAAAGAGTGATTTTCTGTTATAAGTGAGCTATGCTAGCTGATACTTGACATGTTTGACTTTGATGAAATTCACACCAGATGTTCTCTGTTCAATAGCAAAAAGGAAATCGGGTTTGTTCGAAAGGGAAACAATAATGGGATTGTTTCCTTCAGTCAAAAGTAATACTTTTAGTCACTGAAATTGATAGAATAAGCAAAAAAAAAAAAAATAATAATAATAATAATAATAACATGAACCCTGAAAATTCTTTAATTTTCCCATCAAAAATCATTCGTTCTTTATTTTTAAATTATTTTTTTTAAAAGTCCGATTTTTCAAACAAGGCGTGGTCTTGATGATGTCACAAATGATGCACTTTGCCC
The DNA here is from genome assembly GCF_026930045.1 of Uloborus diversus. Taxonomy (NCBI): domain Eukaryota; kingdom Metazoa; phylum Arthropoda; class Arachnida; order Araneae; family Uloboridae; genus Uloborus; species Uloborus diversus. Next base: position 19,640,122 of record NC_072734.1, on the reverse strand, counting down.
ATCTTTCTATCGCTTTTCCACGTCATGATAATCAAGAAGCGAATTAAAATTGCGCTCTACGCTTGCTATCAACCATATCGTTGCCAATACACGTGAGTAAAATGCGAATTAAATATTTTGCTCTGTGAATGGCAAAACAGAATGGCATTTCATCATTTGAGATGTCATCGGCAAGAAATGTAAACAATGAAAGATCACCGATTTAAGTAATTTTTTAAAAATATTAAACTTAAACAAATTATTTTAAAAATGGTTAGATCCTATGTTTTCAAGCATGTTCTTTCAGAAAAAAATACTTTTAAAATTTTGGAAACGACCCCATTGTGGAGTTATGTTTTGCATGTCTAAATGGCAAATCTGAATTTTAGAAGGAATTCCTGCTGTTCTCTTTTTTTTTTTTTCATAATCACTTTATAGTGTCCACTCGCGTTATAACGATCCCATCTGGACTTACCTATTTGGGTCGTTATACCTAAGGTTACTTAAAAGGGGACCTGACTCATCCGACATTTTGGTTCAAAATTAGTACGCGTGAAAATGTTACTTGTGTACAGAAGCCACGTTGCAAAAATTGGTTGCTAAGCTATATTGCCGTGCTAAGCACAAAAGTCATATCTGCAGTTTTTATCAATATTGTGTTACGGTCTGCAGGTAATTCTTTGCCACGTATTTTACTTAAATACAATGTTTTATGGTCATTTGTGAATGGGAAATCATTTTTAAACAATTCTGAAAAAGTTGCATCTGAATCAAATACATGCTGGCGCAAAACTTTAAACGGCAATTTCTCATTTTGAACTCAGATTTTCTTTTTGATTATTTTATTGTCTTAATATGGAGAAGATATTTAATATCATATTTAAAACCAAGTAAGGTATAAAAATGAGGTTCATTACAAGAAACATCTCCTGATAAATTTATTTTTTTTCTGAAAGAACATGCTTAAAAACATAGGCTCTAACCATTTTTTAAATAATTTGTTTAATATTTTTAAAAAATTACTTAAATCGGTGCGCTTACATTGTTTATATTTCTTGCCGATGGCATCACAAATGATGAAATGCCATTCTGTGTTGCCATTCCCTGAGCAAAATATTTAATTTGCATCCTTACTCACGTGTATTGGCAACGATATTGTTGATAGCAAGCGTAGAGCGCATAGACTAATAATAAGAGTAGACCGAGCTATGGCAACCCTTTTGCTGCTCATAAACCAAACCATGTGACTGGTGGATATCCTAGCAACAGCGGGCGTTAATCGTAACAGACGATCAACGCCAACGGGAAATAAAATAAATAGAATTTATGGAACACGGAAGAATGATCTTTTATGGAGTCCGATTTGTAAATTTGTTATTCTAATTTGTAAATATTTTGTTAATATAGTGAGTTTTTCGTTTAGATAGTATTGTGCAGTTTCTTTAGTCAATTTCAATAACTCTCTAAGCAATAAAAGATGCAAGCGACCAAGAAGAATCAGCAAACGGTAAGATTTTTACCTACAGTTTCAATTTAAGATACCGATTAGTACATTTTTGCGTTAACGCAAAACGTTTACGCCATTTCGTTCACGCCAACGCTGACAGCTCCAAATGAAATAAAAGTTACCGAAAACTGATCAAAAACTATTACTAATGTCAAAATAATGCATAACTAAAAGAAAAACAGTTCAATCTCTGCACCTGGAAGTTTTTTTTAATGAAAACACATTGTCGTAAAATACATGTCGAGTGCCAAACTGTAGATAATGCTGCCATCTAGCAACCATGCTGCCAAAGTCTTCGCCAAGCCCTTCCACTAGTCACATGATACATCTATGAACCAATTTTCTTCATCAGTAAGAATGAGAAAGCTCGGTCTACTCTTATTATTAGTCTATGGTAGAGCGTGATTTTAATTCGCTTCTTGATTATCATAGCGTGGAAACGCGATAGAAAGATGCGGCAAAGAACATCATTTGTGACGTCATTAAGACCACGTCTTGTTTGAAAGATCGGACATTTTAAAAAATTAATTAAAAAATAACTGTTGGGAAAATGAAAGAATTTTCTTGGCCCATGTTTTTTTTTTTTTTTTTTTTTTGTTGCTCATTCTATCGATTTCAGTGACGAAAAGTACTACTTTTGACTGAAGGAAACAACCCCATTATTTAACGGCATTGCAACGGGCGACTTTAATAACGTATTTCCAATTACGTTACTTCCTACCCGTTTACTTGAAACAAGGCTGATGGATCCTAAGCTGTCTTGAAACCAATATGTCAGATAGATCGGCCTGTCCTCTAAAGGGATTCTAGTTATACCCAATGGTCAGGGGCGCCCCGAAGTAAAACTGTCAATTTGCTGTTTGCCGAATGATGATAATTTTGCCGAATGGAACTCCAAATTTTACCTAATCGTCAGATAAAATTTGCCGAATTATAATAGTTTTGCTGAATTGTCAGAAAAAATTTGCCGAATAAGGAAGTTTTTGGGAAGTTAGTGACCTCTCGTGACCTCTCATCTGGGTGTCCCTGCCAATGGTCAAATCATTTGTTGGTCAATTAGTTGGTCAGTTTCAATTGGTTGGTAATCACTTTCAAATAATTCTCTACTCTTTAATTCCACCATTACTTTCGAATGACACTGTAAGCAACCTATTACAAATGTATGAAGTTTTTTTACTTCAAGAATTAAGTTTTACATTTAAGTATATTAAAAATAGTATGTAATGAGATAAGATAAACTTTTCTTTAAATGTCATGAAAGAATTGATTATACGCTGCATTTGGAAATGGTTGTACTTTTAATACGTCATAAAATATAAACTAAACAATAAGAGTTGATAAATGGAATAAAAGTTCAAGTACACTAAATTAAAAGGACAGAATACTGGAACAATTTACGTTAGAATTAGAAGAACATCTAGAATGTCATAAAGGTACGCTCGTCATGTGGAAAATAAGGAATGAAAATACTCCACATCTAGAATATTCCTTCCATTCTGGCGATCCTTGAAAAAATAATGATAATTATCTTAATGAAGGTCAACACCCTTTCTTATCTCTGCGCCAGATACAACATTGCGAAGTTACAGAAATGGAAGATTCCTTCGCGTCTGGTTCAGAACTTGTCATAGGGGGCTTTCTGTACCGAGAATGGTATTTCTTTAAGATCGTGATATCGAATGTGAAAAGACGTTACCCTAAATTTCTAAACGGAAATCAACTGGTTCTTTTTCAAAAATCATTATGACGAATTATATCACTATGACACTTCATCGTTATAACGTGGGTTATAACGTGAACCGCCTGCAAAAAACTAGAACTGCCTTTAAACCATGATAATTTATCTCTCATTGTTTAGTTTATTATATAGTGTATAAAAAAAATGATCATTTCGAACTGACTCGTTAAACCAATATTTTCATCAAATTTAAATAAAAGTTATGTTATCTCTTACTTATTATTTTTGAGCAATCACGAATTGCGTATAATCCTCACTTGACCAAAATTGATGTTGCTCTGGTTTTTCAGATTACCATGGCGACGATTTTTTAAAATATTTATTTAGTGAGCGAAATTTTGTCGTCGTAATTACGAATCGTCTGCTGTTTGATTTTATGCATATTTTTTTTCAGGGCTTATCGGAAACAGACTTTACATTAAAAAGGTGCTTTCTGTGTAAAATTAAGCTTTTTCAAAAAAAAAAAAAAAAAAAACTCCTATATACAGTGGTTCCCAAAAGTGTTTGTACACCTACGACTTACAATAAAATAGCCCCCTATCTATTGGTTAGAATTAATGTTTTTGAATGGGTATATAATTATAGGATCTATGGTCAATTTTTAACAAAACTACATGATTTTTTTTAATATTAAATTAAATTTAAAAATATTTTTAAAAATTAATTGGGATTTAATTTTTTAAAAGTTAAAAACCAAAAAGTGCCGGAAATTTTATTTCACAAAAGTCTTTGTACACTTTAAAAAATGTCCATACATTATTGAATAACCTAACTTTTTATTAAGTTATTATATAGTAGAATATCATGCAGTATCAACAACACCTTTTAAACGTCTGGGAATAGATTTTATTCTTTTTTCTTTCTTTCTTTGCGTAATTTCTTAGTAAGTGTTCAACCACCCTTCGAGAGTCTTACTGTTTCTAGCTCTATTTTCGTTTCAATGCCGTATTTTCCTTATCTAGCCTCCAGATGTCCCTAAATATGTTACATTAAATTCAAATCTGGAGATTGAGGGAGTAATTTCTAAACTTTAGGACAATTTTCGAGGCACTAGGCGCAAACGTTGAAAACCGTGTGCTTCTTATCGTAATCTTGATTAAAACCAAAGTTATTTCTGATAACCAAATTTTTGGCTAAGAGTTTAAAATTGGTTTTTAAATATTTAAATGAACAGCATGATTCATTATTTCATCAAAAACTTCCAAACTACCAAGTCCTGATGCTGATATGCACCCTCAGACAAGAGCACATTCACCGTCCTGATTAAGTGATAAAACTAGGTTCTTAAGATTAAGTTCCTATTTTTTTCTTATATTCACAATTATACAACAATTTAACCAAAAATGTTAAATTCAATTTTTATCTGTAAGTAAGACGTAATTCCAAAACGTTTTGAGCGTACTTAAAATACTTAAAATATATTTAATTATTTTAAGTATTTAATATATATATATATATATTCTCATTGATTTTGCGACGAAAAGCGAAAGCTTTCTGTTTTTTGCAGGACCAAGAAAATTTCTGCGTGAAGAGGTTCCATTTAATTCAACTAATCAGAGAACTTGGCGAACAATTTTAGGTGAATATTAAATGCAAAATTTTTTATTTAACTCTGCAGAAACTTTTACAGCACTCAAATGTGTATTTTTCATAAATTTTTTAACTATAAATCTCAGATTACTCTTTGTCAACTTTGCCGGTTGACCTTTTCTTACCTTATTTTTGGTCTGATCCTTTTCTTTAAGCCTTTTATCAAGCACTTTACTATGGAATGGAATAAATTAACTAATTTAGAGACATTTCAAACCGATTTACCACTACTGTGAGGGAAAAATTCAATTTCGGGTGGTATTTGTGTGTTTTTTACGAATACCAGCCATTTTAAAGTAACAAGCACAATATTAAGGAATAAATAATCACAAAATTAAAGTCAAATGACTTTTAAGTGTCATTTGACTTTAATTTTGTGATTATAAAGTCATTTGACTTTAATTTTGTGATTATAAAGTCATTTGACTTTAATTTTGTGATTTAATTTTGTGTAGTGAAACAATGCAAGAATAATAGAAAAACGACATAAAAATTTTTTATTCATGAATTGATTCGAAAATATTTGAATGTACGATGACTTTAGTGACGTGTTATTTCTCTGTCTCTTCGTTTTTTGACCAATTTCAAAAGGAAGATCTTTCAATATATTGAAAAAACTTATTGATGTGAAAAAATATTGGAGTTCATATTCGAATTCAGTTTCGCGTTATTTTGGTTTTACTAAAAAATTTCAAAGTGTACGAACACTTTTGGGAGCCACTGTAGATGAACTTAAACAGCAAAACTTCAGCTAAATTCAAAATTTTCAGATTACTCATTTCCATCATTTGTTAAAGTTGCCAAATTACTGCCCCCTTCCCATAGGCAATTTCATGAAATTAAAGTGAAAATCGGAAAAGTAAACGATTTGTCTTTTTGGCATTATTTTTCTGTATTATGTTTTGGTTGTTGTTATACAAATGATATATTCGCTGAAACAATAACCAATTTCCTAGGAATTTTAAGTGCTAATAAAATTTTCCGTGTATAAATATCGTCGCCTCAGAGCATCAGTAAGACATTTAATCCCAAGAATAACGCTAAGATATTCTACTGTTGCTCTGACGCGACGATATGTTAAACTTATAACATTTACGTATTATTTTAAATTTTTGAGGAGCTTGAATTTTTATAAATATTGCACTCTCCTTTATGTGCATAAATACTGTCCCATTAAAACAAAGAATATTTTTCATGCTTTTTGATATTCTTTAAAATAGAACAAGTAAACTGTTCCACCGTTTAGTTTTCTAAATGTACAAGTTTGCCTTTATACAGCCTTTATTTTAGTTTAAGTCTCTATGATATCTTTTTCTCACTGTGTATGTTTAAACAATTTTGTCTCCTTGAAAAATCAAGTTTTTCTTGCTCTTTAATCTTAAGAGGAAACATGTTCTAAAAAATAAATAAGTAAACTTAAAAGAATAAATAAATAATGAATAAATGAAAATTAATAAATGAACCGTGTTTTTCAGTTTCTTCATAGCATGTCGAAAATATTAATTTTCAAGCTTTAAATATTCTATATAAAAGAGTAAAGAATGACAGCCTTCGTAATATTTAAAATGTATTTGAATTGTAACGGTTAATGGGGTGGTTTCCTTCAGTCAAAGGTACTACTTTTAGTCATTGAAATGGATAGAATGAGCAAAAAAATCTACATGAACCCAGAAAATACTTTCATTTTCCTAGCAGTTTTTTTTTTAAATTAATTTTTTAAAATGTCCGATTTTTCAAACAAGGCGTGGTCTTTATGACTTCACAAGAGATGCAATTTGGCGCATCTTTCTACTACGTTTCCACGTTATGATAATCAAGCAGCGAATTAAAATTGCGCTCTACACTTGCTATCAACCCTATCGTTGCCAATACGCGCGAGTAAAGATGCGAATTAAATATTTTGCGCTGTGAATGGCAACATTGAATGGTATTTCATCATTTGTGATGTCACACGACAAAAGTGTAAACAATAAAACCGCACCGATTTAAGTAATTTTTTAAAAATATTAAACTTAAACAAATTATTTAAAAAAATGGTCAGATCCTATCTTTTTAAGCATGCTGCTTAAGAAAAAAAAATACTTTTAAAATTTTGGAAACGACCCCATTATAGAGCTTCAAAATAGTGTAAAAACATATTTTAAAAATATCAATAAAATAACTCCATTGAATTTTTTTTTCAAATATTGAAAGTCATACAGATAAATCTGCGGTTCATTAATTATTCAAAAAACGCGGGATAGCCCTAGGTACACCGGTCTTCCCTTCGTCCAACATTAAAGTTCTTGCCCAACTGCTCGCGGAAATTTTCAGTGAGTTCTAAAACATACACTACTTTAATTCGAAAATCCCAAATCTATTATAAAAGGTGTCATTTCCTCGCAAATATTACTTCCTTAGACATTTCTCGAGCAATTAAAAAACACGAGATAGGAAATCTCGTTTTAAGTCGAAACTTTACAAGTCCAGAAAAGAGCTTGGAATGTATCATCTGACGATGAGCAAACTCAAGTATGAATTATTCATATCACATCGAGTTATTGTTTACCTAACAAATCTCAATATCATATCACTTAGTATTCACAACGTAGAATTTTGTGTGCGACAAATTCCGGCTAAAGAGACTTCCACCGTATTCCAAACATTTGTTCTCAGTCACCCAGTTACCTTCCACTGCCCATATTTTGTTCTCTTCACGTTTGCGGAAAGAAGCGACCGAAATAGTTTTATAGCAGTAAATAAATAAAGTGTTAGCTTGAATTAATATCAGTGAGCCACATAAAGAAAAGTTCAAAAATAGTTGGATTTTGTTTACTTGTCGCCGGTACTTCGTTTGCGTCTTTTTAAACATAGAATTGTTTGAGAAATAAATAGCTAGTGCTCACACATCAGCAAAAATATATACAACAACGTCAAAAGAGCAAATATGCAAAATATTGCCCGCACGTGTTGAGCTAACAGAAACCTTTTTCTCCATGCAAAGCAATGTGCGTTTATGAGTGTTAAAACATGCGACAAAGGCAGACAAGCTCATTGAAAGGGGAATGGGGTAGTTTCCTTCTGTCAAAAGTAGTACTTTTAGTCACTGAAATTGATACAATAAGCAAAAAAAAAAAAAAAAAACATGGACCCAGAAAATTCTTTCATTTTCCCAACAGTTATTTTTTAACTAATTTTTTAAAATGTCCGATTTTTTAAACAAGGCGTGGTCTAGATGACGTCATAAATGATGCTTTTTGGCGCATCTTTGTACCGCGTTTCCACATTATGATAATCAAGAAGCGAATTAAAATGGGGTGGTTTCCTTCAGTCAAAAGTACTACTTTTAGTCATTGAAATGGATAGAATGAGCAAAAAAAAAAAAAAAAAAATTACATAAACCCAGAAAATACTTTCATTTTTCGAAGTTTTTTTAAATTAATTTTTTAAGATGTCAAATTTTTCGAACAAGGCGTGGTCTAAATGACGTCATAAATGATGCTTTTTGTGGCGCATCTTTCTACAACGTTTTCACGTTATGATAATCAAGCAGCGAATTAAAATTGCGCTCTACGCTTGCTATCAACCCTATCGTTGCCAATACACGTGAGTAAAGATGCGAATTAAATATTTTGTTCTGTGAATGGCAACATTGAATGGCATTTCATCATTTGTGATGTCACACGACAGAAGTGTAAACAATGATAGCGCTCCGATTTAAGTAATTTTTTTTTAATATTAAACGTAAACAAACTTATCAAAAAATGGTCAGATCCTATGTTTTTAAGCATACTCTTTAAGAAAAAAATACTTTTAAAATTTTTTAAACGACCCCATTTCGCTCTACTCTTGCTATCAACCATATTGTTGCCAATACACGTGAGTAAAGATGCGAATTAAATATTTTGCTCTGTGAATGGCAACACAGAATATCATTTCATCATCTGTGATGTCATCGGCAAGAAACATAAACAATGAAAGATCACCGATTTGAGTATTTTTAAACTTAAAGAAATTATTTAAAAAATGGTTAGATTCTATGTTTTTAAACATGTTCTTTCAGAAAAAAAAACACTTTAAAAATATTGGAAACGACTCCATTCCTTTGTAAGCTGAAAACGCGTATCTGCTTCCTTTTTTTTTTTTCTAAAACTGTCTGCCTAGGGTAAAGCGAATACCGTCGGTTACAACGCATAATATTCGATTAAGCGGTGAAATATTCTATTCGGAACTCCAGCGCTCGAATACGCTACCTTGCGGTGATTTACAAAACTGCAAATGAAACTAAAACATTGCCACGTTGCGTTCCACGTGTGTCTGTTGACGTAAACACAGGCAGTTTGTTCTGAGTATTTATTAACGCAATCGATGTGTCTTAGTTTGCTTTCAGCTACAGAAATTAATTCGTCCCTTAGTAGTATTCTCGAGCTTCTCAAAATAATGTTAGTTTTCATTATTTCCTTAATAATTGGTGAAAGCGAAAATTCTGGATTAACAAACTTGGATAACGTTATACAAGGTAAAAAAATTTATTGTTTTGTATGAATTTGTAAGAATATGGGGTTTTTTTTAATCTTAAATTAATTAAACTTACCATATTTTACAGCAGCATTTAGTTGGAATGGACAGTATGCAAAATATTTTCTTGAATATATAGTCGTAGAACAAATGAATAACCGAGAAAGAATTTACTTTATTCCTTTTATTCTCAGCTGAAAGGTTTCGCCAAATTTGTTTAGGGTTATAGTTTTAGTATAGTGCGAGCAAAGTAGGCTTGGCGAGATTTCGCGTTTTTAGTTAAACCATTTTTAATTTTTATCATGAGTGAAATAAAATGGTAGTAAGATTACAGAATTCGATAAGTGAAAAGAAATAATGGTCAATCAACTGAAAAGAAAACTACCACCATATATCCGTGAGAATTTTGTTGATGATTTGCATAACATGACACAATTAAATCGTAACTCAGAAATTAGAAAAATCGAAACAGAAAATTTTTAAATTAACCGATTCGGGAATTCGAGAGAAATAACTCAGCTACAAATGGAAAACAATAAGCGCTAGCCAAAGCAAAGCAAAGAAGTTTCATCTTCTTTTGGTAATAATTTGTAATGTCATAATAAATTTTCTAGCATTAATTGTTATTCTTGTCAGGCCACAATTATTATTCAGTTTTATCAAGAATTGATAAATATCGAATTCAACATCGTGAAAATGGCTGCTTAGAACTATGAACTACGTACTTTGCATTAATGTTTGACGTTTAGTAATGCTTCTTGAATTCTCATTTCTTTCTACGTGGGCCAGAATATCCACAAGACTTTGAAAATTAATTTAAAAAGAATAAAGCGAAAAAATCATACGTACGAACAAAAATCACAACACTTTTAGCATTTTCTTCGTTACCATGTGCGTTTGTTTTAGTTTTTAAGTACGCCATTAGACAGTGACTTCAGTACCCCCTATAGTTCGTTGGAGTTGCGAATACTAACGCAAACTAACATTTATCTAGTAAATCTGTAGCTACTTTAAAGAAGTAATGAATTTTAGTAGTAAAAAGTTTTGAAATGATATCAATAAACAACAGAATCACCTGTTACTTAAATATTTATGCAATTAATAAATACGTACGGAAATTTTAAGATGTAAATAATTTAGAACTTGAATTATTGACTTAGACTAATATAATTTTACTAATTAAATTATTGACTATTATTATTCTGTTATTAAATGTAATTAAATTGTTGACTGATTCGACGAACTAAATTATTGACTTAGAACTTAATTTATTTTGATCTCCTCCCCCTGTTTCACAAAGTGTCATACTTTGCCTTCCCCCTTCATTTATCTCATGTCACGCTGTTTTCAGAAAGCATTTCGTTGTAAAAACTGTGTGATGTCGCACTCTTGTTACCCTCTCCAGCTTCTTGTCACAAACTGTCACCATTCCACGACCCCTCACCCCCTTAAAGCTTGACATCATTTGTAGACTGCTCCTTAATAGATTTCCCGAGTTATCTCCATAAAATCAAAGTTTTGCATGCGTAAGAAATTTTACATTGTGTGGAAAACTTTCTGGCAAGCTCGCCAAAATTTTATAATAGTCTTAAAAACTCCTTTATTGTTGAAAGAAAAATAAGTATGTAGAGAGCACCGCTTGTGCTCTTTCTAGATTTTGTGCTGTTACGTCACTCTGATGCTTTTGTCTTTGTCTTTACATCCTATAAAAATCCTATTTTTCAACCCCTAAAAATTGATTTCGCGATCCCCGAAAATTAATTTCTCACCCTCTACAAAACTCCTTTCCAAAATTTCAATGGCAAAGTTTCCTCACACCATGATTCTCCCCCCTCCCCTATCGTGGGAATCCAGCTAAAAATAAATATCTCTGTTCCATTTTTTAAAAAGTATATTTTTCTCACTCTCAAGATAATAAAGATATTTTTAAAGACCCACGTTTTTCTGAACGAAAATTAGCAATAAAAATAAAATGTGTACCAACGACTATCTTTTCACCCTTTTTCGGTGGAGTACATTGTTTAATATCCCACCTGTGAGAACATCTGCGAGTTATCGGGCTGTGCTAGATCCATTTGCTGAGGTCATGTCTGTGCAACGATACCCGTTATTAAACCCCACACCGCCCCAACCTGTTCTTATCACTTCATCTTAGTTCTGGGCGATATTTTTTATATTTTTCATCCAGCGACGTCACCCTGATCGCAATTCATCATTAGCGCTGGGAAATTCAGTTCACTTTTTATTTACGGTTCTCGTCGCTAACGGGGTCACCTTCAAATTATTAGAAAACGAATCTGGGTGGGTCCCTTCTCTGCGGTGCAGTGCAAGTGGAACGTCTCGTCTGCAATAGAAGGGTGTTGTTCTTCTGTATTCCACGAAGGGCAATGATCTTCGAAAACGTTACACACACACATGTCAAGCCTTTTCAAAATTTCGTGCGACAGCTATTTTTAAAAATTTTCGTTCTAGAACACCTGATTGAATCAATGGCGTTTCGATTGTCTTTAATTAATTGATCGTCTTGTTGAGTAGAATTGATAATGAGCTTTTTAAAATTCGAACGCGGATGGTTTAATTGATAAATAAAGATGAAAACTAATCAATATTCTTGTCGCAACTAAGTCTTTAGAGCGAAGAGCTAAAAATACGTTGTCTGATCTCTCTCACTTTTCAATATTTTTTCTTTGCAATAATAAGAACGTGCCGAACTACAGATTAATTCAATTCTATTCCTCGAGTAGTTTGTCTTCTCTATTTAGGTGTCAACGTTTTATATTGGAGGTAGGATACATAGACAGAAGTAGTTGACAAGTAAAAATGAAAGCTTGATCAATATTCCTGTCGCAACTAATTTTTTTTCAGTGAAGAGCTAAAAATACGTTGAGTACTTTCTGCTGACTCATAATATTTATTTGTTGAAAATAATAAGAACGTGTCGAGTAACAAATACCGTATTTCCCCGCATTATCCGACATGCCGGAAAAAAAGCGAGGTTGATCAGCATGCCGGGAAATTCGAATTTGCCGGCATGCCGTATAATTCGAGGTTTATTTTGCAACAAAACAAAAGTAAATTTTCCCATTCAGTTTCAATCAGAAAGCAAACCACTATGAGGAAAATCATAAAAAAAATCCCTAAAGTAGCCTTCTTTCCAACAAAATGTGTAATGCCAATTATATGTGCTTGTTATTAATAGTAGGTCATTATTAATGGATTTAATTACACGCCAATAAAGTAATCAATTCAGAAGCAATCATCGTTGCTGCGATTTGTTCATAATTTTTTTGAATAAATTATTTTAGGTTCACTTTAGAGAGGTAAGTTAAACTTTTATTTATTGAATAGCTATGGTAAATTCCTTAGCACTAGTTTAGGGACGGTAACTTACTGCTTAAATGTTTGCTTACTTAGTTTAGGTTAATTTTAGAGAGGTACGTTAAACTTTTATTTGTTGAATAGCTATGGTAAATTCCTTAGCACTAGTTCAGGGGCGGTAACTTACTGCTTCAATGTTTGCTTACTTAGTTTCAATTTAATTTTTATAAAATTATTCGTTAATAAACAACATTTTTCTTGTTAAAATAACAAATGATATAGTTAGTAAATATTTTTACAAAATTAAACTTGATTAAAATAAGATATGTATAGTACTTATATTCATTTTTAAGCTGAACATTTGTTTCTTATAGTATTAATTTTTTTTTCCTAACCTCGATTTTTCCGACATGCCGGAAAGGACCAGGCAAGTGTTATTGAAAATCTGGTGACCCCCGAATTTAGCGGCATGCCGGATAATGCGGGGTAATACGATATTTTCAAGCAAGTAGTTTTTGTCCACTTCCATTTTGCTGTCGGAGTTAGCATATTGAACATGTAGATAGAATATATTAGTATGCAGAAGTTTGAAGCGGAATACTTCTATTTTGATTAGTACAATAGAGTCGATGATAGGAACGTCTGAAAGAAGCAAGCCCGTTTATTCCGAAATCAAGAATGGGGGAAGGGGGGGGGAATTTTGATTTGAATGAAAAAGTCATTAGTCATAGTAGGAGAGGTCAAGCCTTAAAAAGCTAACTTTGAAGTTTCAGAAATGTAACAAGAAAGTTATAATTTCATCGTAATTTTACGTCACGGTCTGCTTGCATAAAATAGAGTATATGATGAGAAAGTCTTTTAAGAGAATAACTTGCAGTTTCGTCACAGTTTGAATTTAAAGGGCGGTGGATGGAGGTCCCGACCCATGGACCACCCTCTTTTCTGCGCCACTATGGTGATGCTGGTAATAAGTAAAGTAAAGCATATTTCTGAAAACTCAATGAACATTCAAAGTTTTGACTAGATGTAGAACTAATGGTTACTGAACTACACTGGTTTGCAAAAAAAAAAAAAAATTACTCTCTTCTGTTAAATTATGAAAGTGCCTCTGAAAAATGATTTTCGCTGGGAATCGCAAGAAACAATTGTTGGAAATATCAACTGCTCAGTTTTGAAGAATTTTTCTTTCTGCAGTTGTCGTCGAATTAAAAAAAAAAAAAAATCTCCTAACTCACCAGTCGACGAACTTTCTGGATTTTCTAGTCATCTATTTCTCTTTACCTTTACTAAAAATAAATGACTAATAATGAAAATTTGGATGTCTGTATCTCTCTGACGCGCATAGCGCCTAGACCGTTCAGCCGATTTTCATGAAATTTGGCACAGAATTAATTCGTAGCATAGGGGTAAGCACCTCGAAGCGATTTTTCGAAAATTCGATTTAGTTCTCTTTCTATTTTAATTTTAAGCCCATTTTACCGAGAAATTACTATACCATGGACGAGTAAATTATCATAACAAGGACGAGCAAAATACCATAACTTGGACGAGCAAATTAACATAGCATATTGGCGAGAAATTCATCATCCATTAGTTGTGAATATACAAGCGAACCAAATGACCTTTTAATTTTCTACTACGGGCAAAGCCGTGCGAATACCGCTAATTTCACGTTTTTAAGCTTGTTCTCTGATGTGCAACAAAGTATATTTCTGTTTCGAAGCCGATCACAGAATAAAATTAGTATTCAGTACCAGGGGTGTCCACCTAGGAAAGGGTGTATTGAGGAATATTTTTCTCATTTGGTGGCGATATTCGCAATATTTAGGAGAGTTTGTTCTTGCTCTTAGGGAGAGGGGGGGGGGGACACCCCTGCTACGTACAACATTTAAATAACGTAGGACACGGAGGCTCATTAGAATTAATAGTACTCGTTTCAAATTAATTACGCTTATCTGTTGCTTTCCTCTGTATTTGACATCAGTTCCTGTAGCCATTGGCATCTGGGCCAAGCGCTTGGCAGCAGTAATACAATTTTTATTATTTCCAAACAATTTCATCACACACATTTTCATAGTAGGGGAATATGGGGCAAAGTGAAATAGTGGGCAAAGTGAAAAAGTGAAATATTTACTCTGCGTTTAGCACCACCTATCTGGTAATATTTTAAGAATGTAGTTGCACATATACTCTATTTCAGTCAGGAAAAAATACCGCCGAAGATTGAAGCTTATGATAATACAAGCAATTTTCAAAAATTGATACTCTTATTGTAATATTTGTTGTATGTCAAAAACTATTTTTGGTAATATAAAGTAATAAAGTTCTTATTATTAACATTTTAAATATGAATTGAGACCTTCTAATATGCGGTGCAATATTTATTTAGTTAATATTAATTTTATTTGTATTTTAAATATTTTGGTAAAGTAGTCGAGTACATGTAGGGCAAAGTGCGGGGAGCAAAGTGTAATAGCTTATTTCGTTTACTCACTCAATCATTTGCTAAAACATTTATGTATTCATTTGTTAATTAATTCATTCACATTCCTTCATTTAGTAATTCACTTATTTATATATCCATTCACTTATTTTCTTATTCATTCACTCATTTGTTTTTCTTCATACATTAATTAATTTATTAATTTAATTATTCGTTTATCGTTCCATTTTCTTTTCATTTATATACTCAAAATTTTATTTACAGATTCATTTGATAAAAAATATATGTTATGATCAAATAAAAAATATTTCATTACAAAAATATTTCATTTTTCACTTGGCCGCATAGAAAAAACAGTGAAAAATTTCCACTTTTTTTTTTTTTTTGAAGGCTCAAAATTATTACCAAAAATAAAAAGTAATGTTTCAATGCAAAGTTTTATTATAAAATACAATGTTCTTTCTTTTTGTACAGTAATTTTCAAAACAAATTTCCAATTGATTCATTTTGGGAAGGCTCAATCGTCTTAGCCTTTTTACTTTGCATTACATTCCCCTACATTTTTTTTTTTTTTTAAATAGAAAAGGCAATATCAGATTGTGAGAAGCAAAAGGATGTAAGAGGACATTTTTAAGTTTTGAGTAAAACGCGTTTAAAGATAAGTCCGAGGTAGGCTTC
This sequence comes from Uloborus diversus, assembly GCF_026930045.1. Classification (NCBI taxonomy): domain Eukaryota; kingdom Metazoa; phylum Arthropoda; class Arachnida; order Araneae; family Uloboridae; genus Uloborus; species Uloborus diversus. Next base: position 19,624,372 of record NC_072734.1, on the reverse strand, counting down.
ACTGATTTTTTTGCTTTCTAAATCATGCTGTACTTCAGCAGCACCTACCTAGGGCTACTAGTACTATCTCTTGCCCCATGACAGAGGAGATGTTCATCTACCATTTGTTTGGTTATCTCCAAATTTTTAATTATACCACTTACCTCCCTTTGCTTCTCCCTGCCTCATATGTGATCTATATACCTTGCAGAATTTATTTTTGTAATTACTAGGAAAATAAAGTAAATTTAAAGGGAGAGTAAGTTAATTCGATGCAAAATTAAAAGCATATTTTCCATTATTTGTGTTGACGACAAAGTTAGTACGTATATATTTCTATAGTTATTTCATGATAAAGTAACATTTAAAGAACAATATGTGTCATTAATGTTTCTGTAGAAAGGAGCCATTGACAGAGACTCTCCGTGAACGGCTCAAAAAAAAAAAAAAAAAAAAAAAAAAAAGAAAGAAAAAAAGAAGAAGATTCATATCGGTAATTTATCGTTGAATTATTTGAAATGAAATCAAAAACCAAAATGGTTTTATTAGTTTATAAGTTTTTATGGGTATCAAAGTCTTATTTTTTTCTAATTTTGATGTAATTTCAAAATAGCAAAGTTTTTCATTTTTTGATGTGAATTAGTATTTTGACAAAAAATACCCAACCCAGATTCATTATAACATAATTTAATTCACTACCATGAAAAAAAAATTTTTTTTTTGTTTTTTGGTGCAAAATTGGCCCAAGTATATGGCTGTTTTCTGAATCATGAAGAGTATCCCGTGGTACAACAGGATGTGTACCAAGGTACAACAGGATGTTGTACCTAGGAACAGTTTGAAATGGGCTCGTTTCCAAAATTTTAAAAGTATTTTTTTCTGAAAGAGAATGCTTAAAAACGTAGGATCTGACCATTTTTTAAATAATTTGTTTAATATTTTAAAAAAATTACTTAAATCGTTGCGCTTTCAATGTTTATGCTTCTGTCCGATGACATCACAAATGATGAAATGCCATTCTGTGTTGCCATTCTCAGAGCAAAATATTTAATTCGCATCTTTACTCACGTGCATTGGCTAAGACATGGTTGATAGCAAGCGTAGAGCGCAATTTTAATTCGCTTCCTGATTATCATAACGTGGAATCGCGGTAGAAAGATGCGGCAAATTGCATCATTTGTGACGTCATAAAGATCACGCCTTGTTTCAAAAATCGGACATTTAAAAAAAAATAATTAAAAAATAACTGTTGGGAAAAAAGTATTTTCTGAGTCCATGTTATTATTATTATTATTATTATTATTATTATTTTTTTTTTTTTTGCTTATTCTATCAATTTCAGTGACATTGACTGAAGGAAACAACCCCATTAACTCTTTAGATGGCGGCAATATTTTATTTTCAAACTGTCTGAATTTCAAAAAATACATTGCTGAGAAATATGTTGGGGTATTTTAATTTGACTTTTAGATTTTAAATTTGATTAAAATAATTGCCTTTAAAAATTAAGATATGAGAAGTGTCCAATGGTACAACACTCTCACCTACTATTCCTTTCGACCTCACACTCCTCCTGACCCTCTCTTAAAACAAATTTTCCCTTTATTCCAAAGTCATTGGAGTTTAGAGTCAGAACAGTTGCGGTCTTTTACAATATTGTCCGCAATTAAATGTTCCCATTCTTATAAAAAGCTGATATTGTTCACTAAAAATACCAAGAACCGTCTATTGTAACCTGGCAGCGTCATAATGCTGTGATTAGGATCAATGTTTCCAGTTTAGGTTTACCCCAACTGTAGTTGGAATTCCAAATAATATATGCGAATAGCTACTTCATTTAACATTCACTCTAAAAACTGCCATATTGAACAATGACGGTATTTCCCGCTTTAGTTCTGTATTTAGATCGGACAGAATTTATTTCGGTTGACCGAATTAACTGAGAACGAATTCGAATGTCCAAAAGCGACTTCTACTTGTGAATAAAAATGACACATCCTGAAATCTAGAAACACTCAGGTCATCCATAACGGTGACATTAATGGAAATGAATACCATGTTAGGACATGGGTGAAACGTACGGAATATGAAATATGTTTAAACAATACTGATATCTGATGAATAGCGCCATTTTCATTTTTTACTGATGACTATTCGATCAGATGATCGCAGAAAATATTTGATTCAAAAAAGCATTCAGCGAAAGAGTTTGTATTTTGAAACTCTAAATTATTCTTTTGTCTTTTTTAGGTTTTTCTTTGGTGAGAGTTTTTGTTTCCTGTAAATTACTTTTACAATTCATTTATTTTTTCTGTAGAGTAGTCATAAAATTTGGTACATGGCAGTAGAAACATTTTAATTGATACATGTAAAATGTGATTGTTTTAAAAATTGGGAGTGCTTTTACCGTTCTACATACAGTGGCTCCCAAAAGTGTTCGTACACTTTGAAATTTTTTAGTGAAACCAAAATAACTCAAAACTGAATTCGAATTTGAAGTCCAATATTTTTTCACATCATTCCTATGTCATTCGAAATACAACCCTTTGGTTTTTTCAAAATATTGACGGATCTTCTTTTTGAAATGTGTCAAGAAACGAAGAGACAGAGAAATAACACGCCACAAAAGTCATCGTACACTCAAATATTTTCGAATAAATTCATGATTAAAATTATCACATGCCGTTTTATTAATATTTTTGCATTGTGTTGGCCCTTATAAGTCATTTGGCTTTAATTTTTTGTTTATTTATTGCTTAATATTGTGCTTATTACTATAAAATGGATGGCATTCGTAAAAAACCGCAAACACCATTTGAAATTTGAATTTTTTCCCCCACAGTAGCGGTAAATTGGTTTGAAATGTCTCTAATATAGTTAATTTATTTGTTTGTATAGTCAAGTGCTTAATAAAATGCTTTAAAGAAAGGAATCGGACCGAAAACAAGGTAAGAAAAGGTCAACCGGCAAAGTTGACAAAATGTGATCGGAGATTTAAAGTTAAAAAAATTATGAAAAATACACATTTGAGTGCTGTAAAAGTATCTACAGAATTAAAAGAAAAATTTTACCTTTAATTTTCACCTAAAATTTTTCACTAAGTTCTCTGATTAACTGGATTAAATGGGACCTCTTCTCGCAGAAATTTTCTTGGTCGTGCGAAAAACAGAAAGCTTACGCTTTTCATTGCAAAACCAATGATAAATAAGCTCAAAACGTTTCAGAATTACGTCTTACTTACAGATAAAAATGAATTCAACGTTTTTGGTTGAATTGTTGTATAATTGTAAGTAGAAGAAAAAAATAGGAACTTAATCTTAAGAACTTAGTTGGATCAGTTAAACAGGACGGTGGAGGTGTTCTAGTGTGGGGGTGCATATCAGCATCAGGACTTGGTAGTTTGGAATTTTTTGATGAAATAATGAATCATGCTATTCCTTTAAATGTTATAAAAACCAATTTTGAACTCTTAGCCAAAAATTTGGTTATTGGAAACAACTTTGTTTTTTTATCAAGATAACGATAAGAAGCACACGGTTTTCAACGTTTGCGTCTAGTGCCTCGAAAATTGTCCTAAAATTTAGAAAATACCCCCTCAATCTCCAGGTTTGAACTTAATGTAACGTATTTAGAGATATTTGGACGCTAGATTACGAAAATACGGCTTAAAAACGAAAATAGAGCTAGAATTAGTAAGACTCGAAGTGTGATTGAACACTTACTCAGAAATTACGCAAGAAAAAAATAAAGAAAAAAGAATGAAATCTATTCCCAGATGTTTAAAAGGTGTTGTTGGTACTGCATGATATTCTACTAAATAATAATTTAATAAAAAGTTAGGTTATTCAATAATTTATAGACATTTTTCTAAGTGTACGAAGACTTTTGTGAGATAAAATTTCCGGCACTTTTTGGTTTTTGATTTAAAAAAAAATAAGTTTTAATGTTTTTTAAAAACTTTTCACGCAGTTTTGTTAAATATTGATCACAGATCTTATAATTAAATACCTATTCCGAAATATTAATTCTAACCAATGGATTGGGGCCTATTTCGTTGAAAGTCGTAGGTGTACGAAGACTTTTGGGAGCCACTGTAGGAAATTTCTTTCTGAAAAATGGCTTACCTTAATTTTAATCTTGATTACAAGTTTACCGCTATTCGATATTAAAAATTTGCAATTGAAACTTAAATTTATTGATTGAATCAACGCTAAGTGAAATTCAAAGCGTGAGAAAACTGCAAAATATTTTATTTTTGATAATAGATAATTATCGATGCGCATTTATTGATTCATTTTTTCCAGAAACAATTAAAAAAGTCTTCTTACCTAAACTGGCAACAGGGCAGATCAAGTATAATAAAAGATTTTCAAAAAAAAAAAAAAAACTTTCTTCAATTCTATTGTCTCAAATTATAGTGTTTGGCATAGAAGCCCATGAAGCAGACCGCCCCAGCCAGCCTGTTTCACGTACTAAATATCTTTATCTTCTTTATCTTTATTATATACTAATAATAAAACTGTAAGTATCTCTGTCTGTCAGGATCTCTGTGACGCGCATAGCGCCTAAACCGTTCGGCCAATTTTCATGAAATTTGGCACAAAGTTAGTTTGTAGCATGGGGGTGTGCACCTCGAAGCGATTTTTTGAAAATTTGATGTGGTTCTTTTTCTATTCCAATTTTAAGAACAAAATTATCATAAGATGGACGAGTAAATTACGAAATTATCATAACGTGGAACCGTAACATGAGCACAAGCCAATTGGCGAGAACATTCACCTTACACTATTTGTAAATATACAGGCGAACCAAAAGACCTTTTAATTTTCTATTACGGGCAAAGCCGTGCGGGTACCACACACTAGTTGTAAATAAATCATAAACAAATTAAATGTCCCTTCAATCGCAATTTCGCATTTGCAATCTGATTTATTTTCAAGCAATAAGTAAGCAATGAAAATAAATGGCGTTCCCATGGGACCGAATCTACAACTAGGTCAGGTTCGAGAACTGAATCGTCTGAGGTAGAAGGTCAGATTTAACATCACTTTCTAGTGATTCTCATTGACTGTGCCTCTGATAAACCACCTGTTTACTACACTCGTCGCGTGTAGCGATTAAGGACGTTAACCGATGTGTTTATAAGTTAAAAGAATGTATCACGCAATTACCATTATTTCGTAACGTAATAATAGTTTTGAGTGGGCTGCTGCTAAAAATATCTCATGGGTGCGTTTGTTTTTTAGGAAAGCTTGTCACAAATGAAGAACCCTACGACGGTGTATCTTCCTCCGCTGGGGGGTTAGAATGATAGTGGCATAAGTCAAAAATTTTACGATGGGGTCGTTTCCAAAATTTTAAAAGTATTTTTTTCTGAAAGAGCATGCTTAAAAATGTAGGATCTGACCATTTTTAAACTAATTTGTTCAAGTTTAATATTTTAAAAAAATTACTTAAATCGGTGCGCTTTCATTGTTTACGTTTCTTGCCGATGACATCACAAATGATGAAATGCCATTCAGTGTTGCCATTCATGGAGAAAAATATTTAATTCGCATCTTTACTCACGTGTATTGGCAACGATATGGTTGATAGGAAGCGTAGAGCACAATATTTAATTCGCTTCTGGATTATCATAACGTAGAATCGCGGTAGAAAGATGCTCCGAATTGCATCATTTGTGACGTCATAAAGACCACACCTTGTTTGAAAAATCGGACACTTAAAAAAATTGATGAAAAAATAACTGTTGGGAAAATGAAAGTAGTTTCTGGATCCATGTTATATTTTTTACTCATTCTATCAATTTCAGCGACTAAAAGTAGTACTTTTGACTGAAGGAAACAACCCCATTTTGTCAAGTGAGGGAGCTTGCATTCAAAGGATCGCGGGTTCGATGCTACACAGGGTCGCAGAGAGCCTTGACGGGCTCCTTGTTGTTTGGTCACCGGAAACCCCTACACCCCATAAAACTTGTCAAATTTACACTACTTCGATTCTGATCCGGGCCCCCTGAAGGGACGGGCCCCTATTTTCCGACTAGGCTGACATGACCTCTCGTCGGCCGTATGCTACGCAGTTGAAAATCTTCCGTTTCTGCTGATGGTGACTGATACACTTTAACTCGGTTGTGGTCCCGAAATCCTCCAATTTTCCAGTGCAAATCGATACATCTGGGATGGTACTAAACCAGGGGTAGTTCGGTTTTTAAAAATTATCGAAATGTCAATAAATGCTGCTTCCATCTGTCGTGTGTTCTCTGAACTCAGTCACACTTCCATCCTAGTGATGCTCGTTAAAACGGAAGCCAAATGTTTTTACTATAGCCTTGCACTGGTTAGTAATTTATACTACTCGAGCTCTATTTACGGAATGATTTAAACTAAAAGAAAAAACATCTATAATTCCATTAATTTTGTTGATATCTTATAGACCCCCCTCTTTGTCTTGCAAAGCTATTGTACCATAGCGATAATAAGGTTCTTGCATGGTGACTTAAGTGTCAATTTAGCTCATTTCGCTTTTTGAAAACTAGTGTTCACGTTCAGTAGATTAAATTGGATCTTTTACGTTTTTAAGTCGTCCTAGTCTACTTTCCCTTAAATATTTTTTTAAAAAGAAAGAAGGAAAGAAGCAAGAAAGAAAGCTTAGCCTATCATTAAACTATCGCTAATTTTTTTATTTTTTTTATAAGAAATTGTATCGGGAAAAAGCGCGTTTGTAGGTCTATAAATTCCTGCCGATTCCATAATTAATACTCTTTTTTTTTGATGGAAAAAGTGACAAATCTTATTTTTCTTAAACCCCGTTCTGATCAATCTGCATTTCGTTACTGCCGGTGAAGCTTAGGAATCGTAAAGTTGATGGAGGATAAATACACAATTTGAAGCCTGTCAAACCAGAATATCGGTAGAATTTAAGGGCGACAGTATTCTAGTCAAGTAGTTTCAGTTGGAGCAACACACAGTCCTGAACTTAAACTTTTGGGAGAACGGAAATTCTCAATTGCCGAACGGAACTTCAAATTTTGCCAAATGATGACAATTTTGCCGAATCGTCAGACAAAATTTTCCGAATAAGGAAATCGTTGGAAATTTCCAGTGACCTCCCATCGGTGCGTCCCTGAGTACGCTACATACGAGGTAGTCTGAAGCAAAGGGATGTAAGTGCCAAAATTTAAAATTTGGAGATAAGCGGTACACATGGTAGGGGAACTTCTCTGTTTTGAGGCAAGATCTAGCACTAGTAGACCTGATAGGTGCTGCTATACCATCACCGCACTAGAGTACGGTGATGGCTATACTCTAGTGCGGTGATGGCTATACTCTAGTACGGTGATGGCTATACTCTAGTGCGGTGATGGCTATACTCTAGTACGGTGATGGCTATACTCTAGTGCGGTGATGGCTATACTCTAGTACGGTGATGGCTATACAGCATGATTTAGAAAAACTTTTCAATGAAACCTTACCTAAGGACCGAAACCTTAAACGCGTTTTACTCAACACTTGAAAATGTCCACTTACATCCCTTTGCTTCTCACTGCCTCATATGGGCCGTCTTAAATTTCGGAAGACAATTTTGTAATAATTTCGGAAAGAGCAGCGCAGTTCTATCACATGTGTGTGGGTTTTATAATCTGTACGTTTAAAGATCTCAATGCTCTAGTAATTTCAGTCGGAGCACAGTAGTACTCTTTAAAATTAATTTTTCAAAGTTAAGGAGCACAATTTTCAAGCAATTTCGGTAAGAGCAGTACAAGCTCTATGACGTCAGAAGAAAAAAATAATTTTCTCTTTTCGCAAGTGAAAGCTATCCATATTTTCAAGATTTTTCCATCTAAATGTTTACGTTTATGTAACGCTCTGATTTCAAAGGATCGTTATTCAAGCCGATCGGAATCACCCCAGACACGATTACCACCATGATTTAATACCTCCGCAACATGCCACCAAGCGGAGGAAATACGTAAAGAATTTGCGTAAAAAGAAGACCGATTTAGACGACTGATTTTCAGTGTCAATTATTGGCTTAAAGTATTACAAGCTGCACACAAAACAGATCAGCTACGATTACTGTAATTTTTCCATCGTCATAACTTTTTTTTAAACCTCGACAAGTTGTAGAAATAGTTATATGATTGTTCCGTGGTGAAATGGTGTAAGGAATTTAAATAGTTTTCACGTTCTCGTGGGTTACTTGTTATTCAGGTTAACTGATTCACTATTTGTATATTTTAGCACATGATACTTTTGTGTCAGTGTCACAATTGTAAATAAACTGTGGATGTACCGATTAATGGGCCAACTTGCCCTTCATTTATAATCGGTTAATTTTTACCTAATCACCTCAATAGGCTAGAAACCATGCTAAATAAATAGAGTTTTCTGCAATAAAAGGTAACATACAATAAATTAATAATAATAATAATAAAATGGAATTTAAAAAGGTTAAATCATTCATTTAAAAAAATATTTATTCAATTCGTGCAAGTTTTTTTTCTTTTTGCTTTTTCAAGTACTAGGTTGAGCGATAGTTACTTAGATGAGTGTCTGTCAGTTCTCGAAAACGTGTAAGGGATACTTATAGTCTTTTTTTTTAAATTCAGATACTGTATTCCTTGTTTATGCATACAACTACAACATATATTTCGTGGGTTTCTTTTAAAATCAAAACCTTTTTCATTCAATAAAAGTTTTAGAATCGTAAAATATATTTGTTTTTTTAAAGCTTTTTTTATTAATTTAATTTTTAATTTTCTTAATAAAATCTTAAAGCAATGTTTTTTTTTTTAATTTTTCTATTTTATTTTGAACAAAAAATGAAAGAATGCAGAAAAAGTGAAGCTCTGAAGGAAAATCCCGTAACACGATTTCTTCTACTCAAATCTTACGTGAAAAAAATAAATACACACAATAAAAACGCTGCTACCCCCCCCCCTCAAAAAAAAAGACTACAAGAGGGAAGGAGTGGGGCAGATTTGAAATCTGCTATTTAGCAAGGAGGATACAAATTTGACGCTGCACAGAAACGAATAACATGAGAACAGGGTCAAATTTACCTCCATGCCACCCATAGGCTGACCTGAAATTAGCCACTTCTTTACCGCCAAAAGAAAAAGCAAACCCAAATAAAGCCTTTTAAAAGACCCCCCCCCCCCTCAAAAAAAAAAAAAAAAAAACCGCTTGTGCAGAAATTCTGACTTTCTATTCTATTTTTTGTATTATTTATTGTGACGACGCGACGGGGAAAATTCCAGTTAAGCAGAGTCACCAAACATGTTTCGAATTGGTACTGCAAGATAAAATTGTAGTAATTAGGGGCAGCTTAGTGGAAATTATTGGCAGTAAAAGGTTCACCTTGGAATTCGGAATTGATAGTTACAGGTATAGTATGATGAAAGAAGGTTTTGTGATGGCAGATAGCTTGAAATTAAGGATTAAAAAAAAATGAAAATAATAACATTATTTTATGTGCTTTTGGTGAAAAAAAGACCGCTTGCTGATTTCTTTCTTGAAGAAAATAGGTTGACCAGTAATACTCAAATTTGCCAAAATTAAATAAACTTTCGTTAGAAAAATATTAATGAGAACTGATACACATTTTAATTTTCTTATTTTTTGTCCAAATGTCGTTTCTGCAGAAGGTTTTGAAATTTACTTATTCATTGTAAAATTGATGTTAATTTAGGGAGATCTGTCATAATTGTTCATTTAAAACAGCTGACGAGTCGAGTGCTTTTGTCGACCTTTTCAGGGGACTCACTATTTAACATAATTAATTTCAAACTTAAATATATTTTTTTTAATATTTATATTGAAAACTATTTTTAAATTTCTGCAGAAGTTACAAACTGTGTAACTTTTAAAGAAATTGAACTCCGTTAAATTATGCATATTTTTACAGTACGAATGATGAAATTATCTCATCTATATTATTCATGTGTACAAAAATTTTAATGCGTAGATATCTCCCACGTATTAATGAGTTATATATGAATGAAAAATACACATAATGGAAACAATGAGAAATGTTTGAGAAGTAAAAATTAAATCACTAAAGAAGAATTCACGAGAAACTATTTAAAATTAGTAACAAGCTCACGAGAATTGAAATTCAAGCTATAGAACTTAAACTGCCCTACGAAAAAAAAGATCAATGTTTAAAAATATTAATTTACCTAAAATTATCATTTAACATTTGTTAAACTCTTAAAATTAGAAACACTGAAAAAACAAAACAAAAAACAATCGAACTACGCCAAGGGTAAAAGATAGCTTCACTTCATACACCAGGGTCTTTCCTACCTAACAATGTTTGGTTTAAACGGTTCGATGGTTCCTTGAAGCGAGCTCCGTTATATATATATATATATATATATATATATATATATATATATATATATATATATATATATATTTATATATCTCCAGACCAGAAGCCGAGCAATCCCTGGTCCAGAACCCCAGAGGTATTGATTCACTTGGAGGTCTTGGTGATCGCAACAAATTTAACGTGCCCCAGTCATCATTAACGGACACGGAGGATCTTCGACCGGCCGGCATCGAACCCGGAACCCTTCGATTCGAAAAAATAAGAATAAGTTTATGCATTGTGGTGTAACGAACTTATCGAACTCCGCTATCGTAATCGTAGTGATGTCAGAGCCACTGACGTCACTGGGGAAAAAATTCTCTCAGGAGAGCAGATCGAAGCGGACTCCGGTGCTGTGCGCATCGGCGACACACTCTGTATGGTATATAGTATTATGTACATAGTTAATGTAGTAATTAGAATAGTAAAGTCTAGTATTATAATATCTGAATGATCAATTACCATTTACATGACCAGCAAGCATAGGTTCCATAAAAGGAACCATAACACCACAACTAAACAAGCCTGCTTCCCCTACATTAATTTCAGTTAGCTAACATCAGCTAAAACTCTCTCATTGTTGGATTATTAGGCTACAAATTATTAGCAAAATTCTCTGAAAACCAAATATAAATCTATTTTATGTTTAAAAAAAAAAAACTATTCGTTAATATGAAATTAATAAGAAATTCAATCTTACTAACTGTTAGAAATTTGTCTGAAATTGCCGGTTGTATTAATTAAGTTTTTTAGGAAGAGACGAATTTCGTGATTGTTCGGTGCCAACAATGAGATTGAAAATCCAATGTCAACATGGTGATAGTTGGCAAAATTTTCGTAGAAACCCATGTTAAGTATTTCCCACATTGACAATCTCTGTAAAACTGTCTTTCCTGCCTACGTTCTAGGTGCCGCGCCCATCACAAAAGTTATCTTTACACCGTCGGGTGTTATTTTTGTTACTTTTGACAGCTAATTAATGAATTAAACATAATTTAACCAGGAAATATCTATAATTATAATTCATAGCTAATATTAATGCTCTTTTTTTATATTTTTAAACAGAAACTATTCAAACTCAAGTACTCTTTTCTACAGTCAGAACTAAATTTCAAGAAAAACTTCTCCAAATATAAAAATCCGATCTGGAAAAAAAAATGGCATAGTGGAGATGGAGGGGGAGGGAGCGCATAAGGGGCCCGAACTCCCTACATTAAGAAACAACATTTATACGTGTATAACGCCAATCCAAAAGTTATTTTTCGGAATGTACAATTTCTATACGAGTCTACCATTTATCAATCTATTTATACCTTCTATGTATCCATATATTTATTAGCTATCTATGGACTAATTTACATATTTACCTATCTATCTATCTATCTCTTTTGTCTTTTCTTTACTTATTAATATATATTTATCAATCTACATTTATATTTATTTATCTATCTATTCTCTAGCTGTAATTATCTATTTATATCTGTCTCTCTATCTATATTTATATATCTATCTATCTCTCTGTGTATATATACTTATATATCTATTATTTATCTGTCTATCTACCTATGCCTATGTATATCTATCTCTAATTACCTATTTATAGCTATCTATCTCTCTTTCTATACCTGTTAATATCTATTTATATATCTACTATTAATATGTGTCTGTGAATCTACTATTTATATTTACCTATCTATTTATACCTATCATTTATCTATCTATCTATAATTATGAATAGCTTTCTATATATAGATATTTTTTTATCTATCTATCTATCTATCTCTTATTATCTCTTTATATCTGTATACTGATCTGCATGGGTGTAAAAATAAATGAAAATCCTCTCCACGAAAAAATTATTTCTTCGTCAGTGTCTGTGAGGGTTCAAAACCCCCACAGAACCTTTACATACCACCCAACTTCATTTCATGAGTTTGGAGAAAGAATTGACATTTATAGGAAACTCTTCCAGACAGAAACGCTAACAAAGCAACTAATGCAAAAACTGTATCGACTCTATTATTGAAATTGCTCATCCAGAAAAAGAAGAGTGTTTGTTGATCTTTACTTCTCACAGGAACTTTACCAGATCGAAAGAAAAAAAGGAAAAGGAAGCATCAACCTATTTTCGATCCTCATTCACTGAAAGTTGTCGCTTGATCAAGCGGATAAATTCGTTTTCTTACTTGATCTCTTCTTCATCACACTGTGAGCTGATTGACTGATTGACTGTTAAAGTTTCAGATGGTTAACTTCACTTTTTATCTTACTGTGGGAAGTATGTTTCAGTTTTCGAGCTGGACTTGAAACTTTGTTGCGTTCTGAGTGGCTGAATGTATTCAAGCGTTTGATCTAAATCAAGTTTTCTCTTTTACTGTTATTAAAATCCGTTTTCGACGGCGTTCTTTGCTCGAAGCCATTACGGTAAATTGTGTATTAGTTATTTTTTCTGCTAATTTGATGCACTTTTAGTAGGTCGGGGCATCATTTAACTACTTTTGTGCCTTTCTGTCACGTAATATTATATCCCAACTTTCAAAAACAAAAAGACTTTTGACCTTGGACGAGCTCATTTATATTTGTTGAAACATGGGAAATTCTTTCATTGACACACAGCCAAAGACCGTTATTTGCTACTCAAACCGGCGTTCTTCACCCTTGTTTCGGCAGATGGAGTCGTTTAATCCTAGGCACATTGGGAGTCGACTGATCAGTCAGACTTTACTTTAAGTAACAATCTGGAAACAAAACGAAACAAGTAATTCGAAGTCAAATTTAATTGTATAGGAAACATGGCTTTCTGGCATGGAAAATATAGAATCTGTAGTACACATAGGGAAGAAAACCTCTTGAAAAATATAAAAAAAAAAATAATAGCAGCAAGAGTGAAGTTAAATCTCTCTTCCTGGCAGAAATCATTTCCATCACTATGCTGGGACCGATCCAGAAGTAAGTTCTGGAGAGAAGCACAACTTGTTTCTAGTTAAAAAATATTTTAACAAAGTTTTCTTTTCTTAATTTTTTATTTTTAAAAATGTTTCTTAAATCCTTTAAGGCCAGCTAAAATTACAGAACTATTTTAAAACAACAGAAAAATGATTTTCTAATTTACTTCAAAGGATGGTATTAAATTTTTATAGCACATCTAAGATCACTAAAACAAACCATACACATAATATTATTACAATAAGCATTGTCGTAACAATAATAACACGAGGACTGTGTCAGTAGACGGATCGATAGTTTTATCTTTGGTCTAAAATTTCAGCTGCAGCATTATGCAAACTGGAAGGTTATATCATCAAAAATTAATATCGCGCGTCGGTATTTTATTTGTGAATGGTTTACTTTAGAGATAATGTGAACATGGAGTAGATCACAAAAAAATTACTAATCCAAGCCAAAATTTTGCAATAAGTGTTTGTTTCATAAAATACTGGGAAATTTATTAGTCTGTATTCCATGTCGCAGAAAATCGTTGCAGATCAAGAGATGCGCTCAGCAGTTGAAATTTCTTGTGAGCAGGTTTTATGTAAAAATATTTTTGCTTTCTAAGCAGAGAATAAGGTTCAATGAAACTTGCTTGAAAATGTATGTATCCGAAAGAGACTGTTCTCCTTCAATAAAATTCAATAATTTCTTTAATAAAGTTCAATTTCTTCTTCTGTTAAATATTATCCCTATAAATTCCGTTGCTGACAACATATTGTACAACTTTTATTTGTTCATAATTTTACACCAACTTCAAATACTCTAAAAAAAGTAATAGTGGTATTGATATTGGTTGGAAATAATATTTATAGCTTGCTTTTTCGCGAATTTCACAACTACGTAAATGGTGGGGTGACTCATTTCCTCAATTCTGACTTGTAGGTTTTTTTTTTTAATTTATTATAAAATTGAAAATTACAAAATAATGCTTTTCTAATGCATTAAAAGTGGTTTCTTTTCTCCTGTTTTGTTAATGTCTCGTTTTTGCTTCTTTTCAGATTTCAGACAAGATTTTTACGTCATTCGTTCTCATTGTTGTCATCTCACTTGCTTCTAGTCTGACACCACCCAAGATTTTGTATGGTGGTTGGAGGCCTATTCTACCTGGTCACCCTTTCCACTTTGGCCCCGCAAGGAGAAAACATTATGATCACACCTCTCATGAAAATCGGATTCAATTTCCTTCTCACATTCAAAGACCTCTGGAGCCATACTATCTGCCACCTTTAAACCAGTACGAAACAGTTAAGAGCGTGGAGCATCCAATTTCAACAAGCTACTACCATTCTCCATCTCAAGTGCACAACCAGGAATATGTGCAACAGTACCAACCACAAGATAACGCACAAGTGTACGATACTGCGAATCAATATCAAGTTCCAAGGGAAGTAGAACATAATGTGGTTTTGAATCATTACCAAGAACAAATTAATGTGCCAGGAGATCAATACCAAACTGCACATGGTGTAAGTTTGCACGTGCCCTCAGATCATCAATTTCATTCAAATTCAGCAACAAATCATGGGCATGAACAGCAGTCAGAGTACGCCTCACACCAAAATCAAGGACACCATGAACAGCTTTCTGGTGGCTACCCCTATCAATCACCTACTTATCAGGAATATCCTACAGTGAAACAGCAGCTTAGTAATCCTATCACACAACAAAATCAGGGACACTTTAAACAGCTTCCTGATGGCCATCAATATCAGTTACATACTTATCAGGATTATCCGACAGTAAAACAGCAGCTAAGTAATCCAACCACGCAACAAAATCAGGGGCACCTTAAACAGCTCCCTGATGGTCACCAGTATCAATTACCTACTTATCAGGATTATCCGACAGTAAAACAGCAGCTAAGTAATCCTACCGCAAATCAAAATCAAGGACACCTTAAACAGCTCCCTGATGATCATCAGTATCAATTACCTACTTATCAAGATTATCCGACAGTAAAACAGCAACTAACTACTGCAAATCAAAATCAGGGACACCTTAAACAGCTCCCTGATGGGCATCAATATCAATTACCTTCTTACCAGAATCGTCCAGAAGTAAAACAGCTGCAAATTAGTCCCAAAGGGCATTCGAAAAATATTTTTCAATATTACCCTCCACAGTCATCTTATGATGGCCCACCGAAACACGAAACCCTAGATTATAAACCAATTTACTTGGAGAATCCAAGAAAGCCCTTAGATTTATTTGAAAATCCTCGTCAAAATGTTCCATATATTTTACCTTCGCTGGAGGAAATACCGCTGAAAAACTTTAAAGGGATCCACCAAGGTGAAAAAGCGTACCTCAAAATAACACCTATTGGTGAAGTTAATCCTCACGCACTTAAAGAAATCGGTAATATACACTTTGATAAAATGCATCTTCTGTCCAATGTTTTCAAAGATAAAAAATTTCCTCTTATTCTTGATTCCTCAGGCGGCTCTCCAAAACATAAACCAAAAATATTTCCACAGCTACTTAAAAATCAGCATACTAATATAGATTTTCATCATCCAAATATGGATTCAGAACTATTCGATCTATCACAGCTCTCTAACCAACAAACCCTTAATAATTTTAAAGGCACTGAATTCAATCTGAATGAATATTCTCCCACTAAACATCAGCAAACTAACAATTATGACTTAAATTCTGCTAATGTCCTTCATTTAGATTCTGAACCATTTGCTCCAAATCAAGATTTATTCACTGATGTTAAATACATATCGAATTTGAAACCCAAAGGAAATCCTTTTGAAGTAACCAAGAATATTCTTTCTCCAATCGGTAAAAATCTAGCGAATCAGATGAAAAAATTCATTGTTCCAAAAGTGCAGAATTACATTCCTACGCAACCTTTCCATTCGCTGGGAAGCCAGAAAGCATTTTTCCACCCAGTGAGTCTTAATTTGAATAAATTTACAAAAAATACTGGTACGATGGCTTTGAATGCTCTTAAAAAATCTCTTATGCCAAAAGTATTAACAAACTACCTCGACAAGAACATTAAACTAGGCAAAATTTACAAGGATCCTACGATGATCACGAACATTCATGGTGTACCTGCAGTGGTGGATCGAGAGGTGGCCATAGTGCACGTGCCAATATCGAAGCACTCTGAGTTCCTGCAGCAGGTGCAGAACCATCCACAAGGCAATGATTTGTTGTATTTAACTGCAAGTACTCCTCAATCTGCACAGGTCCAGTTCCAAAATGTGACACAGGGTCAACCATTCGTGTACTTGGACCACAATTCCCAGAGCTTTGTGGGAAATGGCACGTCATCAGCAAATCAGTTCAGTCTTGAAAATGCTGCTTATGTGAGTACTAACAACAACTATGACACCAACTCAGCTGACTCCTTCGCCAACGTTAAACCACACGAACAATTCCAGTACATATTTGTTGGAACTGATGGTGTAAAAAGCAAAGACATTGCAAGTATGCAGCCTTATTCCCCTCAAAGCTTTGAAAGTGATAACGCCCATCCGCATAAAAGTTCCGAGTTGAAAAAACAATTTTTTCATGCTTATTATGCTCCTGGAGACCACGTGCCTCCTAAAGGATACGTAAAAATGACGACGGAAGAATTTAATAAATTATTTAGGAATGCTGAAATAAGGTATGTTGATAAGGATCCCAATAACCTAGTCAACAATAATAAAGGTTTATAGGATAATGTTTTTTTTAAATCTAGATCTTAACGGAAGTGTTACTTTGATTTTATGATGCAACGAAACTACATATTTGCTCAACGGTATGGTTTTACGATGAATTGTTTTGAAAAACGGAATAATATGGTTTTAATGTTTACTGTAAGTATAAAAGAAAATAAATGTAAAAGGGAACATTCACTATGGACATTCTTGAAACCGCTGCAGAGTACCCTAATTTCTTGCTCAACGGGAATAAAAATTTCTTCCCATGTCGTTTTTGACCTGTCACGTGGGCGAAAGTATGTCCGATTCACTACTCTGCTATCAAATTTGTCACGTGACAGAGTAGAAATCCATGGAGAACTTCATTCGAAGTGTAAGAGAATCGGGCTGATTGTCTTATGAACGTGGGGCCAAATTGTTCTGAGCAATTTTTGAACAAATGTCTATTTTTTTAATTAAATATAATTAAATAATTTTTTTTGTGTTAATGCCTTTTTTATCTAATGGTACAGTTAGTATGTTTTTCAACAAAAGCAGTGTATTTTTGTACTTTTCCATTAAACCATGCCAGGCATTGCCGTCGCAGTATTAGCATAATATGACTTTGGAAAAGCCAAAAAAGGAAAAAAAAAAAAAAACCCCTCCAGCTGGTGTTTGACTGTAACGAATAAGTTGGTGTTTTTTTGACTGTAAGGGATAAGTTCTCATTTTTAAGACATGAATGGAGAAATAATTACATACACAAGGTACACCCATGATTTCAGTGAATGAGTATAAGTTGACTGTTAATAGAACATTTGTTTTAAAAAACTAATTAAGAAAATTAAATAAAAAAGCAGAGATTTTTTTTGAACATCTTAACAGAATGGATACTAAGTAACTATATTTGAAGTGTTATATTGTCTACATAGTGCTCTCTTAAAGATAAGAATCAGTTGTTCTCCATCTGACTAGAACTTATTCATAGTATGAATAATTATTGAGCTTAACATGTAAATCAATTAATTAGCTCCCAAATGAGTTTTAAGGAAAATATACTATAATTAGCGATAACTCTTCTAGGAAATTTGCATTCTTTTAAAGAAAACTTTTGTGGGCGGTTAGAATTGTTCGTTTGGTTTTAATATGTTTGCTTGTAAATGTTTCTATTTTTTAAAAATTATAATTTAAATGGATGTTATTCGTTCATAGTATTTTTTTTTTTTTTTAAATATTTTAACTCGGAACATTTAATGCATTTGTATCACAGAACTACATTAATACAAGTGATTATTAGCAAAGTTTGAAACTTCTAGCTATTCTGTTTAAGTCTCCTAATGTTTGAGAAATGTGTATAAATTTATATTCATTTCATGTTAAGTAATAGAGGTTTGTTCTGATTGTTTAAATGTACATTATGTAAATAAAGAACATTATCATGAACAGTTTTGTGATTATTTTGCTTCCTCAGAGGAGGAAGGAACAACAACTAATCTTAATTTTTCAAAAATGAAATTAAAAAAGAAAAGCATATACAGTGGCTCCTAAAAGTGTTCGTGCACTTACGACTTTCAATGAAATAGGACCCTATCCATTGGTTAGAATTAGTATTTCGGAATAGGTATTTAATTATAAGAGCTTTGATCAATTTTCAATAAAACTATATGAATTTAAAAAAAAGAAATATTATAATTTATTTTTTTTTAAATCAAAAACCAAAAAGTGCTGGAAATTTATTTCACAAAAGTCTTTGTACACTTTAAAAAAGTCTGTTATATTATTGAATAATCTAACTTTTTATTAAGTTATTATTTTGGAGATTATCATGCAATATCAACAACTTTTTAAACGTCTGGGAACATATTTCATTCTTTTTTCTTTCATTTTTTTTGCGTAATTTCTGAGTAAGTGTTCAACCACACTTCGAGTCTTACTGTTTCTAGCTCTATTTTCGTTTCAAAGCAGTATTTTCGTAATCTAGCCTCCAGATATCTCTAAATATGTTACAATAAGTTCAAACCTGAAGATTGAAGGGGTATTTTCTAAACTTTAGGACAATTTTTGAGGCACTAAACGCAAACGTTGAAAACCGTGTGCTTCTTATCATTGTCTTGATAAAAAAACAAAGTTGTTTCCGATAACCAAATTTTTGGTTAAGAGTTTAAAATTGGCTTTTAAAATATTTAAATAAACATCATGATTCATTATTTCATCAAAAAATTCCAAACTACCGAGTCCTGATGCTGATATGCACCCTCACACAAAAACACCTTCACCGTCCTGATTAACTAGTCCAACTAATAAGTTCTTAAGATTAAGTTCCTATTTTTTTTCTATTTAGAATTATATAACAATTTAACCAAAAATGTTAAATTCATTTTTATCTGCAAGTAAGACGTTATTCCAAAACGTTTTGAGCTTATTTATCATTGATTTTGCGACGAAAAGCGTAAGCTTTCTGTTTTTCGCACTACCAAGAAAATTTCTGCGGAAAGAGGTTCCATTTAATCCAGCTAATCAGAGAACTTGAAGAACAATTTTAGGTGAAAATTAATTGAAAAATTTTCATTTAACTCTGCAGAAACTTTTACAGCACTCAAATGTGTATTTTTCACAAATTTTTTAACTGTAAATCTCCGATCACGCTTTGTCAACTTAGCCGGTTGACCTTTTCTTACCTTGTTTTCGGTCCGATTCTTTTCTTTAAAGCATTTTATATCAAGCACTTTACTATAGAATAAAATAAATTTACTGACTTAGAGACATTTCAAACCAATTTACTGCTACTGTGAGGAAAAAATTCAAATTTTGAATGGTGTTTGTGTTTTTTTACGAATACCAGTCACTTTAAAGTAATAAGCATAATATTAAGGAATAAATAATAAAAAAATTAAAGCCAAATGACTTTTAAGGGTCAACACAATGCAAAAATAATAATAAAAAAAACGACATATGATAATTTTAATCGTGAATTTATTCGAAAATATTTGAGTGTACGATGTATTTTGTGGCGTGTTATTTCTCTGTCTCTTCGTTTTTAGACCCATTTCAAAAAGAAGATCCGTCAATATTTTGAAAAAAAATTTCTAGGGTTTTATTTATAATGACATAGGAATGATGTGAAAAAAAATATTGAACTTAATATTCAAATTCATTTTCGCGTTATTTTGGATTTACTAAAAAATTTCAAAGTGCACGAACACTTTTGAGAGCCACTGTATATCCGTAAATTATTCCCTGAATGGTTATTTTTTACTTTAAAACATAATTGAGAGGGTTTCAAAATTTGCTGCAGGGAACATTCGGCACAATGTGCTCGGCGCCTAAAATGCTCGGCGCCCAATGTTCTCGGCGCTCAAAGCTCCCGGCGCCCAAAGCTCCCGGCGGACAAAGTGCTCGGCGCCCAAAGTTCCCGGAGTCCAATCTTCCTAAACCGTGCTTAGGGGGTGGCAAAATGTGCGGCCGCACAGGGCCGCTAAAATATTTTGAAGTTAAGGGGGCCGCTAAAATATTAAATACAAATGTGACTACCAGCAACAGGCTCTGGGCCCAGCCTGGCTGGTCCTAGTCAATTAATTCGTCCTCAATGAAGATCAATGGCCCTCTTAAAGCTATCCACCCCCTTGCTCATTACCGCCTCTTCTAGTAAGCTATTCCAAGTGCCCACAACCCTACTAAAGTAGCAGTTTTTCCAAATTTCCAAGTTAGCCTCAGATTTAAATAGCTTAAAACAATGAACCCTCGTCCTGCTTTCCCCGCAAAAATTTAATCCATTTACATACTACTACATTTTGATAAATTTCAATAACTGAATCAGGTCCCCTCTGACTCTCCTTTGCTCCAGGCTATACATAATAAGCCTATTACGTCTTGTCAGGGGCGGATCCAGACTATGGATTTGGGAGGGGAACTTTTCTAGCAAGTTTAATATTGGGGAAGGGGGGGGGGGTATATGAAATTACTCATTAAAAAATGACCATAAATATTGAGTTTCACAACGTATCTACTGCTTCTTAATGCCTCTTATTAAAGAATTTTATTCATTACAAATTCTAAAGCACAATTCTTATAAATAATTATTTTTAAAAGTTTGTTCATTCTTCTATTTTTAAGTGCTTAAAAGAAATAATATTTGCAGCGGTGGCTCAACCAGAAAACATTTTAAAGGGGGCACTTTTCAAAATTTTTACTATCTGATAGGGGATCCGTTGGCCACCCGCCGGAAAAAAATGTTGAAATTTTAGTCTTAAGAACGCAGTTTTAGACGGTCTACGGTGATGTTACGAGAAAGAAAGGTTCGAGGGTCGAATGCGGAAATTAAAGTTTTAAAAACGCGATTATAGGCGATATTTGTTGACGGTCGGGTAAGAGATGGGATTTTTTGAGGAGGGGCTGCCTCCGAGTGATTTTTCGTAAAATAGATTTAAATCGATAATCCCTCCGCTAAATTTTTCGAAATCGGATTTCCAAAAACGCAGTTACAGACTAACTTTGACAATGCTTCGAGCAGTACGGTTCTGGGGATTTCCTCCAACAATATTTCGAAATTGAAGTCCTAGAAAACGAAGTTTTCAAGCAATATTCGGTGATAAGGGACTTAAACGCTCTCCCCATTAAATTTTTAAAAATTGTAATTTTTTAATGTTCAGATTTTCTACAGGAGCATTCGGACCCTGGTCCGGAAATTTTTCGTTGTTGACATCTTAAAAACATGACTGTAGACCATACTTGGTAACGTCGAGGTTTTGGCAATTTTTCAAAATTGAAGCTACAAAAAAGCAATCTTAAACGATTCTCGATGTTATTAGAATGCGAGTTTTTAGGTAGTTCTCCCCTTTAAAATGTTCAAAATTGAAGTCCTGAAAACAAGGTTCGAGACGTGCTTTAAAGGTATTGGCGGAGGAAGAGGTCTTCGGAAGCATAGCATTATGAAGACTTTCTTATTTTTAGACCGACTAAAAAATAAGGGGACTGTTCCGAAGGTGCGTTCTATTTTTCTCTTTAATTGAAGAAATGTTTTACAAAAACCTTTTATTCGGCCTTCTGGGGGATCACGGGTCCTGCCGCTCTGTCCCCCCCTCCCGCCTCCACCTCTGATAGCGCCACTGAATTGCAGAAGCTTTAAATACAATGATCAACCCTTCACCAAATAAATGCAAAATTAAAGAGACTAAGGCTCCTGGACCTGATAATATTTATCCAAAAATTTTAGTTGAATGTGCGGAGAAATTAGCAGATGTAATCGTAAATATTTTCAATGCTTCTTATAACTCGGGGACAGTGCCAGAGGACAGGGCCTGATTAACACACGGTCCGGCGGGTCCGCGGACCTGGGCACCACAAATTTATGGGCACCAAAATAGCCTAGCCTAAATTCACTTACTTACTTGCTTTTTTTTTAAAAAAGCTCATTTTACTTTTTCTCAACTTTAAGGGAGAGGAGACTCAAATTTTTTTAAAAATCAGCTCAAAACCTCATAAAGTTAAAAACATTTCGCGTAAAGAAGTCGTTGTCCCTTAGCTCTGGAATTTCAAAATAATTACTCGGATGACATAGATGAACATTTTCCAGAAGAATTAACACACTTTCAAATTTTTGCAAAAGGTAACCCTTCTCCTGGAGAATGTTTTAAAAGGATAAAATCACGAAACATTACACATACATTTCCGAATGTGGATTCACCCCTGCAGCTTCTTCTTACCTTGCCTATCAGCAGCTGTTCCAGTGAAAATTCCTTTTCATTTTTGAAAAGAATAAAAAATCATTTGAGAAGCTGCGTTTCTCAGGATAATTTACAGGCGTTTTCCTTATTGACCATTGAAAATTCTGTGACATCAAACATATGTGTCGATCAAATAATCGAAATCTTTGCCTCTGTTAAAGCCAGAAAGAAGCTTTTTTAAAGCTTGATGTCAGAATTAGTAAGATTTTTTTTTTTTTTTTTTTGCAGTTTTAAATTGTTTTTTAACTCTTTTTCGCCTTAAGAGGCAATTTTAACTGTGATTAGTTTAGTGACTATCAAGTGTTTGGTATTCAAATCCCAGATTTCCTTCCAAATGTACTAATGTTCCTTTAAAATGTAGTTTCTAATAATTAGGTTTCTAGTATGAAACATTGACTTTAAAATTGCGCGGATTTTCTCATGGGGGGGGGGGGCACCAACATCTACTCGGGACCTGGGCACCAGTTTGGCTTGATCGGGCCCTGCCAGAGGACTGGAAGCTGGCTAACATTACACCGCTCTTCAAGAAAGGGTCTAAAGGGAGTGTGGGAAATTATAGACCCTTTGAGTCCGCTTTTGCAATTCTCTCGTCGCTTTTCCCTGCGCCTTTCTTCAAGTGACATTTTTATAAAACAGTGGAATTTCCCCACCGTGGATCCACTTCCGCTATATGTCACATCGCTTTTCCTGAAGCCTTTTGTCAAATTCTAAAAAACGGAAAAATTTTCCTGTACTCTGTTTGCTGAACAGTTTTAGTATCACTTGGGATTTTGTTTTGGAGAAGGACGTTCCCCAGTTAATTTCTTTGAACCCGCTTTTGCAATTCTCCCCTCGCTTTTCCCTGCTCCTTTCTTCAAGTTCAATTTTTATAAAACAGAAGAATTTTCCTGCACTCTGTTCTAAAAATTTTTAGGAACACGTGGGATTTTTGGTGAGAGGGAAACATTACTCCAGTTCCCCTCCTTGGATCCACTTTTGCTCTTGTCTAATCGCTTTTCCTGAAGCCTTTTGTAAAGTTCTAACAAACGGGACATTTTTCCCGTACTCTGTTTTCTGGGTGAGGTACCATCTGGCCCAAACTGTCAATAGGGAGGATGCGACCCCCATCTGAAATTTGGACCAAACGGGAAAACACCGTTTTCTGAACAGTTTTAGGATCACTTTTTTTTTTATGCAGGGAAGAAGGGAACATTCCCAGTTCTCCTCTTTAGATCCGCTTTTACAATTCTCTCCTCGCTTTTTCTTGCGCTTTTCTTCAAGCTCAAGTTCTATATAACAGAAGAATTTCGCTGTACTATGTTGTGAAAAATTTCAAGTACACATGAGATTTTAGAGGAAGGGGAACGTTCCCACAGTTCCCCTCCATGATCCGCTTCTGTTGTTGCCTAATTGCTTTTCCTGGGGCCTTAGTTCACGTTCTAAAAAACTTAAACAATTTCCTGTATTCTATTTTTTGAACAGCTTTAGGCACACTTGTTTTTTTCCCCCGTGGTGAGTGTGTGTGGGGGGGGGGGGCATTCCAGCAGTTCCTCTTCTTAGATCCGCTTTTGAAATTCTCTCCTCGCTTTTTCTGGCGCCTTTCTTAAAGTTAAAGTTTTCGAAGACGGAATTATTTTCCCGTACTCTCTTTTGAAAATATTTAGGTACACTTGGGATTTTGGAGGGGGAACGATCCCCCAGTTCCCCTCCCGTGGATCCGCGCCGGCGTCTTGTATCATAATCTAAATCTGAAAATCCCCTTACTAATCTAGTTACCCTTCTTTAAACCTTTTCCAATACAAAAATATCTTTCTTCAGATAAGGCAACCAAAACTGAACAGTGTGCTCCAAATGAGATCTTACTAAACTCCTACATAAAGGCAGCAGAACCTTCTTAGATTTGTTTGATATGTAGATCTATTGATAAACCCAAACATTTTGTTGGCTTTGTTACTAGCAATGCTGAACTGTTGACTAAACTTGAAGTCCTGATTTATTAAGATACCCAGATCCATAACATTTTCTGCCTGATTAATGACTGAACCTTGTAAACGATATCTCGTACGCTTTTTTCCATGACCTAAGTGTAGCAAATGACATTTCCCTACATTAACTGCCGTACCCCATTTATCCGCCCACTTAGTAATATGATCTAAATCCTCTTGAAGCTGTTTTACTTGTTCATTTTCGACAATCCCCAAAACTTTTACATCATCAGCAAAACAATTCATGCTTCCAGAAATATTTTCATTCATGTCATTCATTAAGATAATAAACAAAAGAGACCCTAAAACTGATCCCTGAGGAACCCGCTTAATACATCACTCCATTTAGAAGGATTTCCTCTGACAACTACTCTTTGCTTCCTACCAGTGAGGCAATTTCTAACCCAAAGTAAAGTTTTTCCTTCTATTCCTATGTCAGTTAATTTGCTGAGAAGAGCAACATGTAACATACCTTGTCAAAAGCTTTTTGAAAATCAATGTAAACAACATCCACACATTTTTTGTTATCTAAAGCTGAGGTAACCTTGTCGTAGAAATGCAATAAATCAGTAGCACTGGATTTACCTTTCCTAAACTCCTCTCCGCACTCTGACCAGTTTCTTTAAACTGACGAAAAGCGACTTGCTTATAATTAGGAGCTTCTTTAGTCTCCCTGGAGAACCACATGGGCCAAATTTTGGTACTAACACCTTTTCTCCTAAATGGAACATAATCCCCAACCGTTTTAGCAAGTTTTTCCTTAAATTCCATCCACTGCTGATCTACGTCACTATTTTCTAATCCTGACGAAAAAAACCTCTTTCAAGCTCTGCCTAAGTGCAACAAAATCAGTGTTTCTGAAATTGGGCAAAAACATAAACTTATCATCTTTGTACACTTCAAATTTAATCCGGAACCTAATGCTGTTATGATCACTATCTCCAATATGGTCCCCTACACACAACCCCTGAACAAAACTTCTTATGTCGCAAAAAACTAGATCCAAAATCGCCTCCTCACGAGTTCCCTGAATTACAACTTGATCTAAGAAACAGTCACCAATTACTTTTAAAAATTCCTCTTCTTTGCCATTACCAGGATAAAAATTATTCCAATCAATACCTGGAAAATTGAAATTCCCCATTATGATATCGGATCCCTTACTGGACATGTCACTAATAATACTGTACATCTGTTCATCTTGTCCCTGGTTTGAATTAGGTGGCCTATAGGTTTCCAAAGCGTAGCTTTTTGCCCTTACTGCTCATCAACTCCAGACAA
Source organism: Uloborus diversus (assembly GCF_026930045.1). Lineage (NCBI taxonomy): Eukaryota > Metazoa > Arthropoda > Arachnida > Araneae > Uloboridae > Uloborus > Uloborus diversus. Next base: position 19,598,419 of record NC_072734.1, on the reverse strand, counting down.
ACCATATCAATATCCCCATTTATGATCAATTTATTGCAAATAAAATTGTCTCTAACATAAAATATCAGCCCACCACCGCTTTTACCTACTCTATCCTGTCTGAACAAATTGTGCCCAGCAATATGTAATAACTGTGCATCAAATTCAGTAGCCCATGTCTCTGTAATTCCAATAACATCCAACTTCTCATCCATAATTATGCTTTTCAATTCATTTATCTTGTTCCTAATACTGCGAGCATTGGTATAGAAAACTTTAAGCATGCCTAAATTGCTTTTATTTAACACCCTGAAATTTCCTAAATCACAATTGTTAACATTACTACTCTTGTTCGACACTTTATTTCCATTTCTAGTAATACACAAAAAATTTCCATCCTCTCGATACCTGATGCTTGAACCATGCCCCCCATTCCAACTTAGTTTTTTGACTCCGAAGCCCTTAAAATTAATCCACTAACCATTTTGACCCCTGTAGAGCTCAGATGCAGGCCACAGAGATTACAAAAGAGAATGAAATATTTTTGTGGGAAAAAATATCTTCTCTTTTAATGGTACCAACGAAAAGAAGATGCAATGGGAAAAACTTGAGCTACAGCGCATTAAAAATAGGCAATTTTTCATGTGAACGATTTTGACAGCCACTTTGGATGCCAATATCCAATATGTTCTAGAAAATCAATATTAAAGCATTTATATTGACAATCGAATTACAAAGTTTGAATACCTTTTGTTCAGAATTTATGATATTCTAAAATCCAGGAAAAAGGTTCTCCACTGCGTTTTTATTGCAACTTCATGCGTGCTACACAAAAGTTAATGAACTCAAATTCATAAAAATACTAGAACGCATTGACAACCAAAAGTAGACTCTGAGTTCCTAAAATTTCAGGCCTCCAGTGTGATAAAATTCCCCGTAATCTGAGCTTAAACATGGTAATTCGTTATGATAGACCGAATTTCAAACTCATTCTTCTATCCTTATTCGAAAGAACAACATCGAAGAAAAAACTTGTTTTGAAAGAAAAAAAAATCTGTTCTTTCTCATGGTATTAACGAAAAGAAGATACGAGGTGACAAACTTGAGCTACAGCGCTTTGAAGTTATTTTTTACTTGTACGGTTTTGATAGCCACTTCGGATGACAAATATCTTCTGGAAAATAGATATTTAAGCTATAAAACTGTAACCCATTAAAAATAAATATTTTTACAATGTAATCACGAGGTACGAACCTTTGAATTACTTTTGCTCAGATTTTATGACAATTTAAAATCCAGGAAAAAATTTCCCAGCCGCGCTTTTTCACGAGATTACACGCGTTCTATAAAAAATGAGCTCAAATAATTGAATGTATTAACAGCCAATTGTACTTCAAGCGCCTAAAATTTCAGGCTTCCAGTGTGATAAACTCCAGTATGACTTAGTCAAAATTGGGCAATTTGGCACAAAAAGCTGATCTGCCATTTTGGACCACATTTTTCTGATATCATAGATCCTCAGGATTAGGGTCTAGGAAGCTGAAAATTTGCATAGGTTGGTTTCAAATGCGGGACGAAAAGGGAAGATTGGGCGCCGGGAACTTTGGGCGCCGAGCATTTTGGGCGCCAAGCACATTGGGTGCCGGGAACATTGGCCCAATGGATTGGTTAATTTGCATCCCAGTCTTTGTTTCATCAATTACATCTCTTATGGATTCCAAAAATTTACTTTGCAACCACATTTTGTGTCATATTTTTTCACATTAATTTTGTAATTACGTATTAAAATTTCGAACTAACTTATACAATTGGCTGACACACTACAGCGGATTATGTTTTAAGAGAGTATTAATAAGTAACAAAAATGATTATTTATGGGCATGTCCCTGTCATCAGGACACCATGGTTGCGTTCGACGAAAGTCACCGGTCGACCCGTAAGTAACTGGTTACTAGCCGAAGCTTTCTATGATCAACCGGTTACCACAGCGGTTACCATTCTGAGCAGTTGATTGGTTGATTGGAGCATGTGATCATTAGCTGTCACGTGATTAACTAACCGATCGCTCTCGGTCGAGCTCGTCGAACGCAACCCATGTGTTACGATGCCATCTCCCTTTGTCAGTTCCATGTACTCCACTGTTCTTTGCTTTCCAGATCCTTCTTTTCCATTTCTATTCTATTCTATTCTATTCAAGAGTCAAAACTGACTTCAACTGCATTTATGTCGAGGACTGCATACGAAGTGCCTTGCCTCCATTGTTTTTATATACCGATAGATGGCAGCACCATCACCGGATCGAGCAGTTAATGAGAATTTAGAACTAGTCCAAGAGCTAATAGCTACCTGGTACTAGCACCCCCAGAGGTATCGTTTCACTTGGAGGACATTGAGACCACGAGCATATTTAACGTCGCCCAGTCCCCTTTAATGACGACGGTGGGTCTTCGACCAGCAAGGATCGAACCCGAGGCCCTCCGGCCCCGAGTCCAATGCCTTACCGATCAGGCTACCACGGCCCTCTTCTTTTCCATTTAAAAGTGGTATTTTGTTTGAGTGGCAGCAGCGGCTCCTGTCCAATGACACATTACCACGCTCCGCTCATCGTATTGAAATTGCATAGCATAATAATCTACAATGTTTATGAATTTAAAAGTCTGTATGACATGCTATTCCATGAATCGAAAAATGCCTTTCTAGTTATTTAGTATGCTTTTTTAAGAAAATCCTTATTAATCTGACGACAGCTCATTGATGTAAATTTTTATTGCGTTTGTGTTTGAATTACTAAAGAATTAAAAAGATCGTAAAACATCTTCGTTTACGTGCTGATAGAGATCATCATATTGAATAAAGCATGGTTCCTTCTTTCCGTATTTTAATTTCTCTAATCTATCTGGTTAAAGAAATCGCTGACGTGAAATGTAAGTAATTAACATGTTTTTAGAAATAAAAATAAATAAATCACATTCGTCGACCTTTAATTTCGATCGAAGTAAAGCAGAAGACTTTCCCAATAAAAATACTTGAACACAATTGTCTACGAAGTATTGAATCTGAGTTAAGGAAGGCCAAAAATGACTAGCACTTCTTTATTTGACACTTCTTTATTTTATTTTGCAATAATTATGGCTACATGTATTAACTCATAAAGCTGTCAAAATAGCTTTGGAAATTACTGATAATAAAGAAAAGAGCAATATGGTTGAAATTTCAGAGCCGCGTTTAAGTAATTATAATTAAAAAAAAAGTCAACTCTTAAACCTTATGGGATAATTTCACATGGCAATAAGAAATCAATAGAATTTTAACACCCATCATCTCAGATTTTGATGTAACTGAACCTCTTTCCCTAGTGGTTAAAGCAACCTCTTACTTTTTCTTTTTTTTTTTTTTTTTTCTCTCTCTATCTCAATTGATGGATATTGATTTCATGACCTTTTGATGTTTTGCTCCTTTTGATATTGTATTTTGGTATTGTTATTGTTTATGATGAAAAAATAATGATTTTGAATTTTTTCACCACCAATGGCAAAATTTTGAAATTTCTGCACAAAGGTCAACATTAAAAACTATGATTTCATTTTTTTTTAATACTCCTACTCATCCAATTAAAAAAGAATGGCACACATGGAGTCTGCCTCTTTCTCCCTTATTTTGACATTAAATAAATAAGTAGTTCCTCATGAGACAAGATCTTTCATGTTTTTAAACTATATCACTTATAATTGTTCAAAAATTCTAAATACAGTAAAACCCTTCTAATGCGGACACAAGCGGGAAAAATTGTTTTGTCCGAAATAGAAGGATGTCCGTAAGGAGGAGTTTTACTGTATAAAGATTGAACTAAGACTATTACTATACTATATAAGATATTTTAGTATATATTCAAGTTTTTCTGATTTGAAATTATTAAAAGTCAATTATTAAACAGTCTAAAAATTAGAAACTCGAGATTTTCCTGAAACTATAGATTAAGAATATTATCTTGATTTTGGTTAAGAAAGCATAAAAATATGAAATTGATTCGCTTGAATAAAATTTAACAGCACTTTTATGTATTCTGTTCTCTTTCTCCTGTTAGGAAGAAATTGTTATTATAAGATTAAATTTTCTATTATTTTTACTAGAGACGTACCGAGTAGCACTTTGGCCGAGTACTGAGTACTCGGCCTTTCACTACTCGGCCGAGTACCGAGTTACCGAGTACTCGGCCTTTCATTACTCGGCCGAGTTACCAAGTACCAATTATGTTTTAAGAAGAACCACCGACACACATGTGATGAATTTTGAACTTATTGGAATAGTAGTATAGACCTCCTTGTCCATATAATAGTTTTTAAAACTAAATTCCTGGCTGAAATTTAATTACGCATTGTATAAACAATTTTGTTTGTGTCAAAAATTTTACAAAAAAATTATTTTTAAAATTAAAAATAAATAAATAAAAGCTATGCTTAATGAAGTTGGAATTAAAGCAAATTAATACCAATCAATTATAGTTCTAGTCCGCCAAACATAAATAGTTTTTAAAAGTAGATAAAACAAATGTGCAGGAACGCTGCAGACACGTGTTTCTGCCCCCCCCCCCCCCCCCCCCCCCCCGTTACAAGGAACGTCTTTTTCAGTGCATAACATGTTAGCTAAAGAATGTAAAGACATTCGACAGAAAAATCCGACTTTTGTCAGATGCCTTTAAATCCACAAGCTCCCATTTTGTGCATTGAAAAAGGAATTCCTTGTAATGCCAAAACACGTGTCTGCAGTGTTCCTGCATTGTGCTTTTACCGTTGGTTTATTTCCTTTTATTTTTTAAGCAAAGGCATTTTTATATTTTTTATGACTAATTTTGGTTTGTAGCAAAAGTTCATTTTTAATATAAAAATTCCATGTTTTCTATACTTACCTTTTTTGTATAATTTTTAATAAATAAGTTTTATTAAATTTGGGGACATTAAAATAAAGATTTATTCCATTGAAGCATTACAAACTTCAGTATTTTCAAAATTTAAATTAGACTTATAAATTTTAATTGTAAACGATTGTAGAATATAATGCTTGCTCTTTTTTTATAAATTTGTATATCTGTCGTGGACAATATTCAAATTTTTGCAACTACTCGGTATTGGCCGAGTATCTGATCAGAATTTGGCCGAGTACCGAGTACTCGGCAAATTGGCCGAGTAGGCCGAGTACCGAGTAGTTACCGAGTACTCGGTACGTCTCTAATTTTTACTTTTGTAATAATATCATTAGCTTCTTTTTTATCCTTTTTTTTTTTTTTTTTGCTGATTGACAAAGAAATTAGTTTATTCTTTTTAGATATTTATCCATTTTGCTGGCTTAGATCTATCCAGGCAGACTTCATTGGCAACAACAGCCAGTCAGTGCTAGAAATAAGAATGTAAATCTAGTACTAATGATGACGCCTAGCTAAGTTTCTTGCATCAAATCAAAAAACCTATGTGCCATAGGTGTCGTTTTTAATGAATCAAATATATGTATGCAAATATATATATATTTTTTATCAAGCACTTCTGATATGCACAGCTGTATGTTGCCCTGCTGATAGTATGTTTGTAAAATATACAAAAGAAAATAATTTTGGAAAACAAAATTTATTTCATTTGAAATGTACATTTACAAATTTATCCTTTGGACCAATCACGGACCTTAACCACAAGGAATCAGAAAAGAAAAGCTAAATGGAATACAAAGTTTTTAATTAAATTGCATCTAGTATACATTTATTAGTAAAAAATGTTAATAAATTGTTGATTATAAAAATTTTGCGTAAATGATTAATTACCAACAGGGATATTCTTTTTGGTGCTGGTTGTATCATTTTTGTTGAAGTCAGCACTTGTGCCAGCAAAATACATAAGTATGGGGAAATTGAGAGTTGTTGGGCCACAGACCAAGTAAGACCGGTCTATAAAATTCATAAGGTGGCCAAATGTTGCCAAACTCGGTGACATTTGGTGATCTATCACCAAACTTAGTGTCAAAAATGATGCAAATTCTTTAATTTCTCGTCAAACCCATATACCTACTTCAAGCAGATATTACATCATCAGAATGAATTAGATGCCTAATCTAGAAGCAGCTAGTTTTTACTATTTTTCTAGAAATAGTTGAATCAAAAAGGAAATATCGTAATTAACATTCTAATAAAAGGTTATACTTGTTCTGTATAATTTAAGTCAAGATGTATTCTTAATTTTGCAATGTATTGTCTGATTTGGTAGGTGACGAATGGCTACACAATCCGGAAGTTGATCGGCATCTTCAACTTGGCCGTGAACTTTTAGCACAAGGAATGTATGATGATGCATTATCACATTATCATGCCGCAGTTGGTAAGGCTTTAAATACCTTTGCAGTACTTGTCATTTTTATTTTCATTGATTGATTTCTATTGTGTAAGGAACTGAGATATTTAACTGTAGGGTGCACAAATAGAAGGATTAACAATGACGAATAGAGTAAAGAGAGGCAAGGAAAACAATGGCTTCTTAGATAAAGCCAAACATGGTTGTTTGGTTTAAACCACAGTTTAAACGTTGTCTCCCAAACGTTTTCATAAATTTACATATTATTGTAAAGAGTGAAATCTAATTGATGCATAGCAAAGCTTTATATAGATAAATTACAGATTTAATAAATGAAGAAACTTATATTTTTTAAGGTAATGCAAGTTTGCTAAATAGTTTTTCTTTCTTTCTTTCTTTATTTTTTAAATTTTTGTTTTTTGTTTTATTTTTTAAATCCATGTAGCTTTTTTATTATGTACATAAAAATACAAGACAGATCAACTAAATTTTTCTAAAATTACATGGAGAAAAAAGACAAGTAACTCTTATTTTATTCATTCAATTATCATTATTTTTCAGTCTTTTGCAATTCAAAATAGTCCAAAAAGCATATTTCAACCAAAGCTTAATTTACTACCTAATATGCTTGATTAAGTTTCATTGAGATAGATTATGTACCATTGAAGCGATGCATCGTGTATATAAATTTTAACGCTAGGATATTTGACCAAGAACACTTAAAGCAGGCATAAAATTGTGCCGTACCTGCACACTTTTTGCATCCGCGATAGACGATGCAGTCAGAGCAAGGAAAAAATACATATAAAATTATGAAAACAGAAAATATTCATGTAACTCTGTGCTCTTATTTTAAAAAAAAATGCAAAATTTTCACATTTCAAAGAACTTTATTCCAATATAATAATAAAAGAAATCTCATGTATGAATGGTGGGAGATCAATAAACATTAATTTTTATGACAGTCTTCATTATTAAAATATGTTAAGAGTATTTTCAAACTGAGGCTTTTAATTATTTTTTTTCCTTTGATTAAAAAATTGTATTCCTAAATACATTAAATCATGAGAAATAATGTCTACAATCGAGAATATAATGATTTTCTTAAAACCTACTTGTCCTGCTTCTGTAATTGTTGTCAATGCTACATTAAGTAAATAAATTAGATCATTTATAGCTTTTTAAAAAAATCTTTAAACAGACTATGCATCGATCTTTTGATTTTTAATGTACATCAGACTTTTGATTCATTTGTAGATACTGCAGAATACTTCCCATATATAAGCATGCATGAGTTTAATTTTTTTAATTATTATTTATAGTAGATAGCTATGTTTATGAGGAAATTAATTTGCAAGAATTTATTCTTGGTTATTCATAATTAATAATGTCTGAACTATCACAGTAAATTATTTTTTTGATAATGTAAACCAAGACCCATTTACGTATTGTACTTTTTATAATAGTTTAGATTTTCAAACAATATTCTCCTATAAAAATTTCTACGTATGAGGAAATGCAACTAAACGATTTTACTCTTAATTATTTAATAAATTACAAAGAAATTTGGTACAAATATAAATATTAAAACATTCTTTAAGAAATAATTCATAAAATCTGCATGATTTTCCTAATATTTTTTTTTCTTGCAAATAGTTAAAAGAACCAAATAAACCTGGTTTAAACAAAATAAAATCAAGTTTAAACCAAAAAAAAAAGTTTTTATACCAGCCCTGAAGACAAATAAAGAAAGAAAAGAGCTAGGTGAAAGGATTCTCAATGTAACTTTAAGTAAAGAGAGAAATTATATTAGAATCAATGATTGAAAATTAATTTGAAGTGAATTTACAGAAGTTCGAGAAGAGAAATATACAAATTAGTTGCTAAAACTACTTACATATTTAGTAAAACGTAATGGAAATTTGAATTTTATGTCTCGGATATATTCAGTACTGTTGCTCGAAAAAAATATTTTCGGGAATTCTCTAAAAGAAAAGGTGATATTTTTACTGTAAAAAATAAAATATTTCGGGAGACAGCCTCTGCCAAGATTCCCCTAATGAGCGCCCATATGGGGGAGGGGGGGGGGATTGGGGACTCAAGCCACCCTTTAGAAATTAGAACTCCTTTACTTTCAGTACTTTATTCTTTGCAAAAATTTAAAAAAAAAATTCTCTCGTCATTAATGAATAAGTAATTAAAAATGTCAAAATTTAATAACTCTAATTCATTAAAATCAGTTTCTAATGCAGAAAATATCTTGATTAACCATGGGTGAAAATATCTGAGCTCCCCCCCCTCCTTAAAATTTTGCATATGGGCACTCATGGTTTCCCTCCAACTTCAGCAGTGCTTACAAACAGATAAAGAAAGCTTACAATTTCATATCTTATCTTGTGATGTTTTTTGTAGATGCGGATCCTTACAATTATTTAACTTATTATACCCGAGCTACTGTGTATCTTGCCATTGGGAAAGTTGTGTCTGCTTTGAAAGATCTTACAAAAGTCATTGAGCTTAAGCCAGACTTTTCTGCTGTAAGTAACATGTAAAAGCATTTTGATATTCCAATTTTCAAGTTAAATTGTTGTGTTAAATTTTTCAATATTTTCCTGCAGGCAAGAGTTCAAAGAGGAAATCTCCTATTGAAACAAGGAAAATTGGATGAAGCTCATATTGATTTCGAAAATGTTGTAAGTGCATACAGTAATTTAATTTGTGTTCAATTTAATATTGTGTAAAGATCAGCTGTTACTTTGATTGTTTGAAAGCCATTCAAAGTTACAGCATTTTGCTGGTTCATATTCGATAATATGCTAAACCGAAACCCAGTGGCACTACAGCCCATAAGGACCAAGGCTTATTATCCCCACCTCAGTCTTCCTGACCAAGGGCTCTGAAATGCTAGGAAGATGTTCCAGTTAGGTGTTGTTAATATGCTACCAAAATATAAACAAACTTAACATGATATTTCTTTAAACTTTAAGGCGGAGTACATTATGTGTCCGTTAGGAGCCATTCATTAATTACGTAAGGGTCCCGAGGGGGAGGGCGGATGTTGGAAAAATCTCTGTGTACCCTTACTTGGGAGGAGAGGGGAGTAAAACTCATTCTTACGTAATATTTTCCAACTCAATATTTTACATTAGAAATCGCGTTGATTTGGCAGAGACTATGTTCCATTTGCATCTGGAAGGTAAGAAACGTGTTAGGGTAAGATGTTTTTCGTTGTTTTACAAGGAATGAATAGTAGGGTGGAACGAAAAAAACAAAGTTTTTATTTTCGAATTGTAATAGTGCAGAAAAGTTGCGATTGGTGAAGACTTACAAAACAAAATAAAAATTTTTAAAATCGGATAATATCTTCCGATCACGCAACGAGCCTAAAAATTTGAAAAAATGGAAAATTTCATCTGTTCTTAGAGATTTTCTGAAAAATTTTCTCCAACGTTTCTTTTTAATACTCTAAGACGGAAAAGTTACGATTGGTGAAGCCTTCAGAAATTTAAAAAAACATATTGAAATCAAATAACACCTCCTGATCCAGGAACAAGCATGAAAAGTAAAAAAAGGGAGAATTTCATCTTTTCTTAGTGATTAAAAATAAAATTGTTCTTGTTGTTTTTTTTCCCCGGTGTTACAGAGAAAATTTTTTTAAAAAACCCTATATTACACATAAACATTAATTTATTTCTTTACTATGCAAAACTACCATTCTTTACAACAATGAAACATTTTCAAATAATAGAACGTTATAAAATATTTACGAAATTTACAATCCAGTATACAAGTCTTATTGTTTTAAGTGTTAGTTGTTGAAGTTAATTTATAATCAGATTTTTTGGAAAATTCGGGCATAATTGATCTGGATTTCAATGTTGCTCTTAAGTAGCCATCTCTTGATTTAAATCCACACACTTTGAGTGAAGCCTCCGTCACTAGCTTCACACATCTTTCGACAGCTTGCGTATGGCAGGGGAATAGTTTCATATCCCAGTCGGGTATAGTGCCTGTTGCAATAAGATTTTCAATGTCTTTGTTAGGAACTTTTCGAAGAAAAGGTGGAGAAGATAGTTTTGTCGTGTTCCAATTAATAATCTCTGTGTAACCTTCTGCTTCGAAATTTAGAGATGGAATGACAAAGTTTCTAATGCTTTTGCCTTTAGAAACAGATTCTCTGGCTTTTAAGACGTTTTTAAAGTTCTCTTATGTGCCTCCTTTCATCAAACAAAATTGCCATTAATAAGTTTTCGGGATACGCAAAGAAAGAGTTTCTTTCAATGACAGGGTAAATAACTTGTTTTAGATTGTCAGGTAAGTATCGACAGGTTTGAGTTGTTCTGTAAACATGAATGGCACCGTCTGTGAAATTTTTGCGGTTCTTTATTTCGCTAATGGGGCGTATTAGATGCATACACTGTACTAAGTGGCATAAACAAATATGAATATCGCGGGATTAAAGGGCGATGTGGACAATTTACATGCAGGCTCTAGTACTAAAATATCACATTTGTTTTATTAACAAACGTTCTTCCATTAGTATTTCATACCGAACTTATGAGGATCGTTGAACTAAAAGAAAAAAAAAAGCTGAAAAAGGGCTTAAAGTTTTTCAAACATGTAGGTTCGCTGCACGATCGGAAGATATTGTTTTATTTCAAAAAGATATTTTTTTTTCGCTTTGAAGTCTTCACTAAACGTAACTTCTCCGTTCTGTAGCCTAAAAAAGTACATTGATCAAAAAATGTTAAAAATTCGGAAAAATCCTGAAATTCTCAACTTTTTCGATTTTTTAGGCTTGGTTCTGGATCAGAAGGTATTATTCGATTTCAATTTTTTTTTATTTCTGAAGGTTTCACCAATCGTAACTTTTCCGTCTTAGAGCCTTAAAAAGAAACATAAAACAGAATTTTTGAAAAATCACTAAGAAAACACAAAATTTTCCATTTTTTCAAATATTTAGGCTCGTTGCGGGATCGGAAGATATTATCCGATTTTTAAAATCTTTGTTTTGTTTTGTAAGTATTCACCAATCGCAACTTTTCCGCACTATTACGATTCGAAAATAAAAACTTTGTTTTTTTCGTTCCACCCTAATGAATAGTGTAAAGTATAATAAGAGTCACACTGTGTATGGCATGTTTTATTTTTAATTGATATTGCATCAAAACAATGTCCAAAATACATTCAGTCTAGATTCTAACTTTTCAGTAAGTATTTCTTTATGCAAAAGGTTTAATTTAATAATGTGAATTTAATAACAATTCCAGTGATGTAACGATTCCAAGATTTGTTATTTTATCATTTTGAAAAACGAAATGAAATCTTACGTAAGAATAAGGGGGGGGGGGGGCGGAGTGGTAGAAAATCTTACATACCCTTACATGGGGGAGGGGGGGTCAAAAATTTCCGAAATCACCCTTACGTAATTAATGAATGGCCCCTTATCCTCCAAGTTGCAGGTATTGCCTCTTTCATGAGGAAACATACTTGCATCTTGTATGTTTTCATAGTGTTTTCTGCCTATACCTTGGTTGTCATTTTCTTGAACCTTGTGAGAGTCATTACGTACCTATTAGGTGTTTGCTGAATTTTGCTTCAGCTATTTGTCTGTTTTAAGACTTCTGTTTGGGAACTTGTACAATAGCTCTCTGATCGCAGTGCTTGGTTTGGTGGAACTGCCCTTTCTTTCATTTAATAACTCCTAAATATTTTTCAGACATACTGAAAAGTATTTTGATCTGATGGGAAATTCAAGAAAAACAAGGAAAACAAACAAAAATTTGGGGGGAGGGGGAGGAACTAATTAGCAAAACTAATGCACATGAACCAGTTTAATAGCTTTTTAAATAAAAAAATCACATTAATTTTTATTCTGATCTGTTGGCACATTTTAAATACTTTTTTATTTATTGTGAGTATTTTGTTATTTTCAGTAGGAAAGCAACTTGAGGTTTCTTAGCATTTAGGCATTTGCCTATTTCAACTGTTCTTGCACCAACCTCATCAGTGGCTCATCTAAAGAGTCTTCCAATTGGGCGGGTAGATGTTGGCAGCTGTGTTGTTTTGGTGATGTCTGTCTAACCTGCTGTTTATTGTTCAGTGACTTATGCCAAATCACCATGGCAAGTTACACGATTGAGCAGCACATGTAAATGATATAACTTTATTATGAAAATGAGGCGACCGGAGCAGAATAGTTCCAACGTAGTCCATGCATGTCGTAAAAGGCGACTAAAATGGATGCCCAATCTGGGGCGTGAGACACCATGCTGATGGATAGATGACATCTGGGTTTTATGATGTCTAAACAGTCCCCTCGAGGAACCGGGCGAAACCTCGTAACTTGCCTTGCATTCGTACAGGGTGCGGGTGTTGACCTTTTACCACCGCCCAGTTCCCAACTCCTTTAAAACTGGATATTGGCTTCATGGAGAGAACCAGCAACCTTGCTGCTGGAGGAGGTGAGGGTGCAGGTCTGCAACCCACCGACTGGTGAGGGGGCATATCTGCAACCCACCGACACTATAGTAGGGGGGCAGGGTGTACTCATTTATGCACTAAAATGCAACAGGCACAGGCAGGAGAGGGGAGGCTGTTACAGAAAGTGAAAGCCACTGGGCCAGCCATTCCTGGGAAGGTAGGATAAACCAAACGTCATCGATCGGAGGTTTCAGCTCCTTCCCCTGCACAAACTGCTGCATCTCAAAGAGTAAGGACTGGTCAACCAGTCCTATGCTCAGCCTCAGTGCGTCCTCCTCAGTGCGTATGTTTAAGATGGCTGTTGTGAGAGAAACCTTCCTGTTGGAGAGGTTATCTTGCGATGACATTGAACATATCAGCTTGTCTTTCTAAAAGGAGGACAGACCTGATTCTCTCTGAGGATCATATGCCAGAAATGCAGTAGGCTTCTTAACAAAAATAGCATTAGGAAGGCTTTTGGTCTTCTTGCTGAACTTTACATCTTAAAGCAGCACCTTACTATAATGGGTGTCAGTAATGATTCAATTTGCAGTGGTTACTTCTTTAAGGAGGAAACGATTACTCACACCCTGTGTGATTGTGAAGTGTTTTCTGCCTATAGGTTTAAACACTTTGGTCATCATTTACTTGAACAATGCGAGATTCATGATATTCCTATTAGGTGTTTGTTGAATTCTGCTTCAGCTACTGGTCTGTTTTAAGACTTCTGTTTGGGGACTAGTACAGTAGACCTCTGGTCACAGTGCTTGGTTCAGTTGAGCCCCCCTTTCATTCATTTCATTTCATTCATTTTCATCAAAATAAGTGTTCGTTTGTAAAAGCGTTGCATGATTTTCGCCTAATTTACGGCGTATGCGGTAGTCCTTCTTCAGCTGAATATGGAATGACGCTAAACAACACGAGGTTCACCAGGTGACAATGAATCCACAAAAGTTTTTGTTTGCTGTGGGTTTTAGGCCAGAAGCATCATTGGTCTACTTTTTTGAAAAAAAAAAAAAATGTTGTTGAAGCCATCCCCATCAACAGTGAGTACTGAAGAACAATGACAATCGATTTTTTTTTTTTCGCCCAAACATAATGATATGCACGATTTTTTTTTTTCGCCCAAACATAATGATATGCACATAGACGACATGCGGTTCCAGCAGGATGGTGCTATGTGCCACTCAGCTGATGCTACGATGCACATCCTGCATGAATGATTTGAGGGAATAGTTATTTCTCACAGAGGTGTCTGAAATTGGCCACAAAGATCATGCATGCATGGTTTCCTGAAATCACAGGTTGATACAAATAAGCTGCAATAAACCAATGCCCTTAAACAAACATAACCAAGGTCTTCACTAAAATTCAGCCAGTTCTGTGCAGCAGAGTCATTGAAAATTAAACCTTTTGGATCTGTGCCACTGTGAGATGCCGTGGTGGATAATTTAACAAACCTAAAAGCCATAAAAAATGGCATGCATGGGTGTCTTAAACAAAAAAATATTTGTAACAACTCACACACCCCATTTTATTCCATTTCAACATCTACTTGTTCATTTTGAAAGACTCTATAGGAGGGAACAAGCCCAGGTCCTTGCCGTGGGTGGCAACTTCTCGAGGACGGCAAATTCGCTCTATTTTTATATTTTTCCTGTTGAAATTTAATGTAAAACTTGAAGAAAGATGAGTTAGGGTGGCAGTTTCAAGATCTGCTTGGACTTGGAAAAATCGAAGATCAGGCACTGACTTCACTTATGACATCACTCAGTTTTGTGTCAAAATATTTCCATCCCTTGTGAATGACTTTATAGCCAAGTGCCACTGTATTTCAAACAATTCTAAGAATATTTATTGAACTGAAGTACTCCATAAAGCATTGCTCTGCATTAAGTACAAGAGGCTGTTGTGTTTTTTTTTTTAAATCTTATTGCTACAAATACTATGGATTTTTTTATTGCTGTAATTGTATTCATCATGCAAGTTTCTTTTCTGTGTTACTTTATTTTTTATTTCTAATTTTTAAAAAATATATTAATACTTCAAAGAAATACTTCAAAAGTGCTTCTGAAATGTCATCAGTCATTTAGAAATTACTAATGTGTTGAATATTTTTCAATTTTCCTAGCTTCGTATAGATCCAATGAATGCAGATGCTAACCATGGGTATGGTATCATAGAACCTTTAAGAAGGAACATGCAAGTGGCATATGAAATGGTATATGATCGGAATTATCATGAAGCCATTGCGGTATTGACTCAACTATTGCAGGTAATTTGCATTTACTATATTAAAATTCATTTATTTGATAATTTTCTGCATGTGGAATAGGCAGTACTATGTTGTATTCATGTACAAGATAGACCAAATGTAATCAAAGAAATGCATTATTTGGGGACATTGTTTTGTTTGGTTTGGACAAGAACAAATTTGTGTCATACCGCGAATTCAAGTACTATTGTGGTTAACTTTTTTTTTTTATTCCAGAGAATGTCTCTAAAAGTGGCCATGGTGGCAAACCTTTTGGCTACTTATTTGTTTACTTTCGTTCCATTTTTTCTGTGAACCCTGTATTATACTACTGCAGCAAATCCAGTATTAAAATGCATCCAGCATTTATCTTTTTTGGGAAGAAGGAGAGAGGAGTCATTGCAGTTCTTATATGCCTATATCAGGATTCTCAATATGATAAAGCATGCAGGGCTCAAAATTAACTGTGGTTCGCTGGTCTAAGAGCAAAAAAAAAAAAAAAAAAATCTGAAAAGCAGAATAAAAATTTTAGTGCTCCATTGGACCAGAGAAGTTTTATTCCTATTTTCATTCAGAAATTTTAAGCATGATAGTTTTTTGAAATTCAAGAAAAAGTTTGCACTTCTATGTTCAAAATTTTAGACTTAGGAAGAAAAGCTGCTTTTAGCAATTTCTACCGCATTACATTATACCATTCGTTTACCCTCTCCTTTCACAAAGCAAAAACAGAGAAGATTTTATTGGCTGAACTCCTTAACCAGTATAGGTGTTACAAAGAGATACCTGCTGCTTCTTTCTCCTCCTCCTCAGTTGCTTTGACATCTCTCTTGAAAACTGCTGACTTACATTGCTTATTACATTTTTTTCTCTCCTTTTTTTTAATATTTGAAACCAGGGACCACTAAAATCATGGACCAATCAAAGATCACTCAAAGGTCAAAGTATATAGACCACTAAAAACATGTATGGACCAGTAAAATTCTGCAGTTTCTGATCCATTGGACCAGTTGCTGCAAACTGGTTCTGCTGTTCAAATCAGTTCTGAGGAGGAGTGGGGGGTAGATCTCAGAACCCAAGCTTCCCTGATCCTGCTGGGACACATTGTGTTTTTTTTTTTTTTTTGTGTATGGAGAGATATTGTGCTGTATGGGTTTGGGACATACATACAGGACATTAAATGTTCAGGGCATATAAAAAGTAGATTGAAAAAACAATATAAGCATGTATCTACAAATAGTTTTAACACAGAAGCTTCTAAAATTTTCCTTTTCAACTTGTATGATTAAAAATAAATTATAAATCATGTATACTTTTTGAATTTACCTTCCCTTTACAGCATATGCAGTTTTATCTTTCTTATTCTTCAGTATCTTTTTAAAACTTGTTATTTTAATAGTTATTCTATATTTATATCACATTTATTTTAAATTATAGATTTCCAGCTCATCAGATAGAATTGCTTAGAATTTAAATAGCTTTAAACAATGGCTTTTGGTTCTATTTTCTGTGCAGAAGTTCTCTGCCCTTCTGCCCACCAGTATCTTGCTGTATATTTTACATTTTGAGCCATTTGAGTCTAGAATTATAATCTTATTCTGAAAGTCCACTTATTAATGTGGTAGCTATCCCATGAAATTCTTCCAATAAGATATCATTTGAGACAGTGAGAAGCAAAGGGATGTAAGTGACAAAATTAAAATGTTGGAGATTACCAATACAAATGGTAGGTGAACGTCTCCTCTATCTTGGGGCAAGAGATAGTTGTAGTAGCCCAAGTAGGTGCTGCTGTGAAGTATGATTTAGAAAAAAATATTAATGAAAGCCTACCTAGGATCTGAACTTTAAAGGGAATTTACTCGAAATTTTAAATAGTCCACTTACATCCTCCCTTAGTTTCTCACCACCTCATTTGTAGATAAGATGACCAAAACTGAACTTCTTTCAAGACTGGTTTTCACCCCCTCAAATACTATAGAACATTTCTCAAGAATGAGACCTTTTAAATATTGAAAAAGTACCCCTTAAAAATTTCAATGCTGTAGTTGGGGCAAATCTAACCTGGCAGCATCGTGAACTGGATGTGAAAAAAAAAACCCTTAAGCATTTCCTCTTCCGCCACTGACAGAAAAGTTGTCCGGACTACAAAAGGGCCCCATACCTGAAAAAGCTTAAGGCCCTGTTAAGTCTAAATCCGGCCCTGATCATATGTTTTATAAATAGTAATAAAACTAGCTTTTTAATGTGCTATGTAATTATTCTTCATTCCCTTTTTAATATGGGGCCCTCCAAACCACTCCACTTGTTAATATTACCAAAGATTATCATCTACAAACTGCATTGTAAACAATAACTTGTAAAAGTTTCTAGGGTAAGGTCCCCCACCTCTCCTTTTTGCCAACATCGTTCAAGATCGGCCTAAATTTTGTTTTAAGCACTTGAGTTTCAAAACCTTTTCGCAGGAGAACTCCTTCCTCTCTAACATCATTGAAAGTCTTCAAGAACTACATTTTTGGAGCTTCAATTTCAAAAAATTGCTGGTTCTCTAAAAGTTACTCATGAGTCATAGATTGCCTTCATTTGCAATTTGAAAAAATTTTGGGAGTGGACCTCAGAATCTCTTCAACCCCTAACCTTACCAAAGATAAGTCTAGAATGCATTTTTAAGTCTATAAATTAGAAAAATTTCCTGGAATGGGCCTTTGAATCTCTCCTCCCTTTAACATCACCAAAAATCGTCTAAAACAGCCTTTTTAGAGCTACAATTTCCAAGGGAGCACTTCAAACCTCTTCTTCCCTACCATTATTAAAGATAACTCGAATGCATCTTTACGACTGCAAATTAGAAAAATTTCTTGGTGTGGGCCCTGGAATCTCTCCTCCGTGTCACATCACAAAAAGATCGCATTAAACTGCGTTTTTGGCACTAAAATTCCAAAAAAAAAAAATCCGCCGGAGAATCCCCAAACTTCTGAACATTATTGGAATGATGTTTGCGTTTTTATGGTTTCAATTTTGAAAAATGGGCGAGGGGAGGGGGTCGCACCCGAGCCCTTAATATTACGAAAGACAGAGTGCATTTCTAGGATCACAAATTGGAAAAATTTATTGGGATGGGCCATCAAATCTCTCCTCCCTCTAACATCATCAGAAAGATCATCTAAAACTGCATTCTTAAAACTACAATTTCGAAAAATAGACAGGTTAGCACCACCAAACCTTTCTCCTCGAACATTACCAAAGATTGTTTAAAATGCGTTTTTAAGCCTACAAATTTAAACAATTTTACGAGGAAGAAACCCCCAGACCCCCTTTACTTCGCAGTTAATATTATACTTACGGTTACGTTCACGTCGGCTTCCTCTTAAATCAGAAGTCCTATACAGTCGCCTCAGAACAAACTACTTTCAGAAGTACCACTTTAAGCCGACGATATATGCACCCGTTTGTTGAGAAAAGAGGAAAATCATTGGGAAGGTTACAGCCTTTATGATCAACTTGTGTCGCCTAGTAAAAATTCCTTAAAAAATACTCTGAAACACAAATGTATCAAACACATGTTAACTATTTTTGCATGACTGTATCATGTTTACGAAATACATAAACACCTTTGTGCTGAGAAATAACAGTAAATATCTAATGTTTTGTAGCACAAATATACAGAATACATGTGTTTCGGGGTTTCCAGGAACCCCTTTTTTAAATCAAAGTTACATCCAAAAGCTCAGTTTTTAATTGAAAAATTAGTTCCTGGAAACCCCAAAACATGTGTACTCTGTAGATTTGTGCTACAAAATGTTGGATATTTACTGTTATGTTTGTTTATGACTTGCAGGATGTTCCATGGGATACAAAACTGAGAGCGATGCGAGCTGAATGTCATGAAATGGTTGGAGATCTCATGAGCTCCATCAGTGATCTCAGACAGATCTTGAAGTCGCAGACTGAAAATCAGTTACGATACCTAAAATTGAGCGAGCTTTATTATGAAATAGGAGAAACTGAAGAAGCATTGAAGTATGTGATATGCATTCTGCTTGGCGTCCATTGTACAACTTTTTTTTTTTCTGACTAGAATAATACATTTATGAATTGCTCATAAAAACTCAAAACTTATGCACACATGAGGCAGTGAGAAGCAAATGGATGTAAGTGGTGTTCATAAAGTTTCGAGGAAACCACGTTTAAAGATAAGATCCTAGGTAGGCTTTCATTGAATTTTTTTTCTGAATCATGCTGTATAGCAGCACCTACCAGGACTACTAGTACCATCCATCTCTTGACCCAAGACAGAGGGGAGGTTCACCTACCATTTGTACTGGTTATCTCCAAAGTTTTAATTTTGTCCCTTACATCCCTTTGCTTCTCACTGCCTTACATGTAAATTAAATATTAACAAGAAAAATTATGTGTTGTATATTATGAGAATAATTATTTTACATACCAGGTTGCATCAGTTGATATTTAAGAGGAAAAATAATTTGTATGTGAAGCTAAAACAAAACAATTTTTTGCATGAAGAATATTGAATCCTAAGGCAGTATTTCTTGCACATGTATATTTTCTCTCACATTTGATTACTCTTTTAGGTGTTCAAAACAAAAAAAATATATATATCTAGTCAAGTTATTCTATTACGTGTTGATATATCATCTCCTTGGAGCAACATAAAGCCAACTAATCCCAGAAATAACACTAAGATATCCTACTGTTGCTCTGAGGTGGCAATATATTGAATTAGAAATGAACAAGTGAGCTGTATTAATTGTACAACCAGGACCAACAAGAGGTCGTGTCATCCTTGTCAGAAACTAGCGGCCCGTCACTTTGGAGGGCCTGTCAAGGTTTCGGAATAATAAAAGTTTTATAAGTTTAATAGGATTGAAAGGCCCAAAGACCAAACCTACAAGTGGTCCACTTTGACTCTCAGCGACCCAGCATTCAACTCAAAACAATTATTATCAGGCAAAAATTCAATCTTTTATTTTTGTGTGAATGTGTCACAATGAATGTTTTTATCAATGCAGAGAAATAGTTATGCTGCAAGAATAATAATATTTGTCTGATATCTGTATTTCTTTGTACTGAAGAATTTGTCCCTTGTAACTATGAAACATTAATACATAAATGTGTTCCTTTAACCTTAGATTTGTTCAATTTTACAATTACACGGAAATAATTATGTACAATATCACTAGGATGTAGTTTACTGGTTCTATTTACTGTTACTTTCAAATAAATGCTTTTTAAATCTATATGTTCGAAAGTTAAAGCAGTATCTGGCCATTTAATCAGCTTTAAGCATTTTCAACTTATATAATATATAATTTGCAATTTAATGTCTTAGTTTTAAATTGAACTAATTTTACACTTTTCACTAAGCATGTAAAAGTTACTTTAAAATGTAAATTTAACTTTTCTTTCTTCTTCATTTTAGTGCTATAAGAGAATGCTTAAGATATGATCCTGACCACAAGGGATGTTTTGCACATTATAAACATATTAAAAAAATAGCTGGACACTTAAAAGCCATTCAAAATTTCATAAATGAGGGTAATTACATTGATTGTGCTGCCAGAGCTGAAAACGCTCTCCCCTTAGAAGCAAAAGTATTCTACATAAAGCATCTTATAACTTCAAAGCAATGCTTTTGTCTTAGTAAGGTAAATATTATCACTTTAGTTTGTTTCTTGGAAATAATATGCTAGTATAAAATTGTTAATTTATTTTAAAGTTTGCATTTTATTTTCGAACAAAATTTTACAATGTTTTTGAGAATCTTCTAATATTGCTAATATTTTTACTTGCTTCTTTAAACAAATTCATAGGGCAATGAAGCCTTTTGGTTTTCTGGTATATAATTATTTAAAGTGATATTCATCTCTCAATAAGAAAAATAGTTTCCTTATATTGTTA
Organism: Uloborus diversus; assembly: GCF_026930045.1. NCBI lineage: Eukaryota > Metazoa > Arthropoda > Arachnida > Araneae > Uloboridae > Uloborus > Uloborus diversus. The sequence continues at coordinate 19,577,479 of NC_072734.1, read as the reverse complement.
CTAGTCTTGTTCTTATAAAATTTTGCATGCTAGTGCTGCATTGTAAAATTATTTGGAAGCTCTATTCTCACCTTGACGGTCATTAATGTTGCCCCAGAGTCTAAAAAGATGCTGTGGCACTCAGTTGGATTGCTGACAAAGATGGCGCAGTTGAGGGTAGTAGATTTTTTTTAAATTGATGTTGGCAAAATGTGAATGTTTCAATCTTTAGTAAAGTTACCTTTTATGGAACTTCTGTGATAAAATTTTGTTTTCAGTTGATTAGCTGTAATTGTTGAACCATTTATGGTTAATGAAAATCATTCAATGAAAAGTAATGTGTGGTTCTTGGTTATTTGTGATAGAAATTTTAACCCTGTCAATTCAACTAGTGCTCACTGTTTGACAAAACATTAGTTGAAGCATTTGAGTCAAGAAAGCAACACAAATGATTTTATTAATGAATTAAGCCATACTTGCATGTGCTGTTCCTTCATGTGTCTTTCTCTCTCCCTTTGTTTTTAACCGACTTCAAAAAGGAGGCGGTTATCAATTCATACCGTATGTATGTTTTTTTTTGTTTGTCCACTCATAGCGTCTCACCTAGTGAACCGATTTTGATGATTCTTTCTTTAATGGATAGGGGATGGCTCAATTTAGGTCCCATTTCTTTGTTTGACCATATTTGTTCTTTAGAAAAAAGTTATGGGCAAAAAACAGTAAATTTTATGCAATTTCCCTATTAAATGATTTTGTAGCGAAGTTCGCACTTTTCATCCGTGGATAACGGTGGCTCAGTGGTAGAATTCTTGCCTCCCACACGAGCGACCCGGGTTCAAATTCCGAGTAGGACAAAGTGAATTTTACTAAAATTTCGTTTCTACTAGTTCCCGTATTTTCTCGAATCTTCTATTAATTTCTGTATCTTTCCAAGTTTGGAAAGTTCCAGCACTTTCTCAAGTTGTATATAAGGAGATGTAACGTTCATTCGTGGTTCTGAATAAAGATCTCGAGTTGAGACTAACGAGTATTCGCTTCATTTAGCTTTCACATTGTCTTCGCTATCTTCATCTACACAACAATAGGAAACTCATTGTTATAAAACTTTGGTGCCCTATAACAGTAACATTAATAGTAATTGTAATGATAATTTTGAATGAAGGCTTCTCTGAAGCAAGCATCAAATTTCTTCAAGGGATATTTCGATAATGGGGAATCTGGCGCTGTCGTCTCATTTTTGGCGTAAATAATTTTATTTTAGTAACCCTGCTGATTTATAGTAACCCTATGTGAATTATCAAAATCTTCCTTTCTTCAGTGCTATTGCTCCATAGTAGGGGTAAACCTAACCTGGAAGCGAGGTGATGCAGTGATTAGGATCTGCTTAGCCTTCACAATGCTACCATTAGGTTTGACTCAACTACTCTGTAGTATTTTTATCGTTATCATCTATGCCGATAACAGATGATCGGGGCTAAGTAAGAAAATACAGGATTGCATCATGAGCAACTTAGATGCTGTGGAATGTAAATTAGTTAGGAAAAACGTAATACTTAAATGGTTATAATTAAATTAACTATGCATGATTTCCAGAGAGGAACAAAGATAAGTTTTTAGTGCCAATCGCTTAAAGTTTAACGCGTGTCAATAGTTTTTTTTTAGTATGGAGCATTTTTAAGAAAAAAATGTGAAGTTTCGTGATGGTAACTTCTTATTATTTCTGAAAAACCTACATTTACACTAAAAAGAATGAAATAAAAAAATTTTGAAAAAAAAATAGACCCGACTTCAAAATTGCTCTAAAAAGTGAAAAATAATTTTATTCTTTAAACACCATCGATAATGCTTTTAAACATAATTTTTGAAGTTGGCGCAAAAACGATAGATAAAATCATTCACAGTCATAACTCAAATACAACTATAAATTTAACCAGGACCAGTTTCTTCACTATCACATACATTATGCATTGATGACAGCATATTTGAATAGCGATATTAATGTTTCGTTCGTAACTTAGGATGCTTTTTCTGAAAAAAAAAATATGAACGAAGCATGGTTACACTGGATTTTACGTTTTGTTTTTGCGCCAACTTCAAAAATTATGTTTAAAAGCATTATCGATGGTGTTTAAAGAATAAAATTATTTTTCACTTTTTAGAGCAATTTTGAAGTCGGTTCTATTTTCTTTTCAAAATTTTTTTTTCATTTTGTCAAAATTTTTAAATTTCTTTTAGTGTCAGTGTCCAATTGATGTGCTTTTTTGTATTTTTCCACACTAAATGTTGCTTAATTGCAGTCTTAGAACAGAGGGTTTTGTAATAAAATGAAAGCTTTTAAATATTTGCTTTTGTAAGTTCGTTTTAAAATCCTTCCACCATCAAAATATTTTGTTAAAATGTTTTCAGGCAGGAAAAGCTACTGAAGCTATAAAAGCATGTGATGCAGTTTTAGAACTTAAATCAGACGATATTGATGCATTATGTGACAAGGCGGAAGCTTACATTTCTATAGAAAATTATGGAGAAGGTAATGTGATGGTTTTGTTTTTCTTTCATACACTGGAAATCCATTTGAAAAAAACAGTCGGAAACCTTGTACAATCAATGAAATCTAAAAAAGGGCTATGTATATACTAGTACAAATAAAAACAATTAAAATGAGTTAAAAAACTGCAAACAGACATTTCAGGATTATGAATGTAAACCCTTCATCAGTGCAAAAAAGAAATGGATACCAAAGTCTGACAAGGGACAAGTGAAAGAGAAATATAAGACGAGTAAATAAACTAGAAGTGGCTGGAACCGGAAACATTACATTTTATCAAAAACAGTCAAGGAAAAATAAAACGTTTTGATGACATAAGGTTTCCTCTTCTGGCCACTTTTAGTTTATTCACTCATTCTGTCTTACATTTCTTGTTCGTTGTCGAACTTAGGTATCCATTTCTCTTTGCTCTGATGAAGGAGTTCGCATTCATAACCCTGAAACGTCTGTTTGCAGAATTTCTAACTCATTTTAATTGTTTTTATTTTTAGTTATATACATTAGGGTAGTTCAAAAAAGCACTTTTTTTCAGCTAGAGTCCAAGACACCCCCCATTTTTTTAGACTTACCAATAGTGTTATGCAGTAAAGTTTTAACTTCTTACTCAAACTTTAAGAGGTTGCTCAATGACTCCTTAATTTAGCATTAGCCATAGCATAAAAAATGTCACAAATTTAGAAACATTTAATTTCCCAGCTGTTTTTTTGTAAATAATTATTTTACTGCAATGTATATGCATATTACGCATGTATATTATATGTAGCATTGTTTTTTTAGTTCCATGTATTTTTTTAACCCCTCTCCCCATAGTATTGACGTTTGGGGAAGGGGGTTGTGCATCCTCTTTCAGTTGAAATAGGAAGCTAAAATTCTTCTGGTATATTACTATCCACAAGTCTAAAAATATTGAGGGGTGTCCTGTTATCAATGAGAAACTTTTTTTTTACATGTATTTTTGAACCACCCTAATGTACATTGTCAGATTTTTACACACTGGAAATCCATCTTTACTGTTAAAACATTGTTTTGACATATTTATTTATTTGTTATTTTTTCACAGCAATTCATGCCTATCAGAAAGCAATTAGTATTGATGAACATTCCCAGAAAGCTCACGATGGTTTGCGCCGTGCTCAAAAGTTAGAGAAACAATCAAAGAAAAGAAATTATTATAACATCTTAGGCGTAAAAAGGTATTTAATATCTTGTTTGAAATTGTTTTGGATTTCTCTTGTGCTTGTCTCTGGAGGGTTTATTTAGGCAAGAAGTAGGCATGTTTTCAGACCCTTCAAAAAATTCTGAAGTTTGAAAAATGGAATCTTAGTAATTATTTTCTTAAAATATAAATTCACAAAATTAATTTTTAAAAAAATCACAGAAGGGGAGTTTAAACTACCTGAAACAATTACTGCTTCTCATTTCATTGCACTTTACATTATTGCTTTCCCCATCATAAATGATAGTGGGGGAAAAAAAATCTATTATAAAATGTAAAATCATGTAAAAAATCATTCTAATGTTGAAAATATATTTTCTTGGTATCATGAACACAAAATATTTCTATTAATATATTCACATTAACAACTGCATGCGATAACAAAAAACTAGTTTATGTTTTTAAAGCTAATTTTCATTAATGTGATGTAGTACAATTAAACATTTTACTAATTTTACATTAAAAAAAAGTTGGTATTGTAAAAATTTTAAATCTTTTTTTTTCAAGTAAAGTGTTTTTGTTTTTTTAAAGAATCTTTACATAAATAATTTTTGTTTTAATTATGCTGATCAATTTACTTGCTCACCATAATAATGTTCTAATAATTTGGTATAACTGATAAAAACTTTTATCACGATTCCTTGCATAGTTTTCAAAATAATTAGACTAAAGTCTCAGTTCAGAGTAAGATCATGTGTTGAAACATATCTGTAAAAATGTAATTGATATTATGAAACACATAATTTATGTTTGAAACAGATTATTGCAAATGATAAACGTGTTGAAATAACATTTATGTACAAGTACATCATAATACAACCTGTATTATGTACATACTATAAACTTAAAATTTTGCAATGAACATTTTCAAACATTAAATTATAGTAAGCTGCAATAATTTTAAGTATCATATTGCTTCAATTTTATTTCTGTCCTATTTTATAGTACGTTATCATTTTAAAATGCTGTTTTTAACTCATTCTAGAAATGCTGGGAAGCGAGAAATTTTAAAAGCATACAGAAAACTAGCTTCCAAATGGCATCCTGATAACTTCCAAGGGGATGAGAAAAGTGTTGCAGAAAAGAAATTTATCGACATTGCTGCTGCCAAAGAGGTTTTGACCGATCCTGGTGTGTATTCATTTCTGTTGGTAAATCACACTACTGAGAGAGTTTTTGAATGTAGGCCTATTGGGTCAAATGTTCCAATCCTCTGCACAGGATCAAAATTAACGCTACACAATTTCTTTCCCCAAAAAAGTATAGTTACACTAAAAAATTCTGTGTTTGTTCTTTGTTAAACCATTTCTGCACTGTACTCCAGACTCATTCATATCTACCATTTCATGGGAGCGTAACAGTTGGATGGGGCCCTAAAGATAGCTGTGGTTTTTTTTTTCAAATTCAGACCAGGAGCCAAGCAACCTTTAATCCAGCGTTTCTTAAATTATGTTTCGCGGAACCCCAGGGTTCCACGGAGCTCTCTCAGAGGCTCCATGAGACTTGCATATTTTCTTTTCACGCCTTTCAAAATTGTTCTTTAAAAAATCGATAAAACTTACGCTTTTTCAAAATTAAAACTAAATCTACTTTTGCTTTTGCATACTAACCTGAGCTGCATTACCCATCAGTGTTGGTCACTATAGGAATAATATTATTTGTTGGCTAAAATAATGCAAATTTTAGACTGTCAAAAATAGCCTGAAAGTGTGCCTTCAAGATTTCAACTTCATAATTTTCCCTTGATCAATCTTAAAACACCTCCTTCTTGTCTAATGTGTCCAAAGATAGCCTAAAATTGCGTTTTAAAAGCTTCTATTTCGAAAAAATTCTGGAAAAAGCTTTTAATCATTTAATATCATCGATGATATTTTAAAAGTGATTTCAATTTTGAAAAAATTTTGGAAGTTCACATCAAACCCTTTTTCTACAACATTACCAAATATTGCCTAAAATTACAATTTTTGAAGTCAAATTCATATATTCTGCTCTTGATACTAGCCACTCTCCTTGTATCTATGGCAGCAGTTGAAAGGACAATTCCCACATTTAACTAGTGAGGACCAATTTCTGGAGCAATACTGGTCAAGGGCGTCTAAATGTTGGCGTACCTCTGTCCAACGCCAATACATAGTAGCATTTGTAAGTGACTAAAAAATTGTTGAAGAATTAAAATACATTTTAATTTTTAAGGTTAAAAAAATTTTCTGTGTAAATTTAAGTGAATTATTGATACTGTTGTAGGTAAGTATTTCTTTTCCTAATTGAAAAAACATTTAAATCATATAACTCATTCATAAATTCTGAGGTTATTTGTCCCCTTCAAAATAACTCGTGAGTTACAAATAGAAGTGTATAGGTATCTTACAATAACAAATAATAACAGCCAGTTATCAATAATTAGCATGATCATTAATAGAATCTATATAATAAGAGATTTAATGACAAATAGTTGATGTGTTAGTCTGTTTGAGGTAAGGACCTGGGCCCCCTCTGAAACGGAATCCTGACTACGCCACTCATGGTTCATATGGATCATGGAAATTGTGGAAAGTCATGGAAAATTCAACTTTTCATTCTAAGTCATGGAAATTTATTTAAGGTCATGGAAAAATGTGATGACAAAGAGAAAGTAATAGTAGCGAAAAGAGCATTAGAAATCTTGAGTGGTTTAACAGTATTGCACGTAAAAACTTTTAAAACTGAAAAAAATGAACGATCCTTAAAACAAACCTAAATTTTGAAATCTGACTGCATCCACTTCTGTAGCAGCCACTCATCTTTTTTTTTTGCAATGTGAACTTGGGGCTTGGACAACACTCATTTTGAATTTACCTTTATTTTCAACACTTATTATGTTTTATATTCTGTAGTAGCGAACTTACACGTTCTTGATTTCGGCCACTCTAAAAACGGATATCAATTGCATCCAAGTTCGTTTCCTCATCAAAGCTTTATTACTAAATTTACTAGAGTTCATCTAAATTTGTGGAAAGTTTTAGAAAATGAAGGTCTTTAGTCAGGGGTTAGAATACAGAAATAGGGGAATTCTAATACTCAAAAACAGTAGTGCCCAACATATATCCTGCAGAACTAATCCATGCAACCCACTGCTACTTTCAATGTTAGGTATCAAAGGCTATGTTTTAGAATTTCTGAACCTCATAAGTTATATGCATTCTAAATTGTGCAAATAAGTAAACAAGTATGTTTCAATCAAGATTTATTTACTATTGAGCATTTTTTTTTAACAACTGGTGTAGAAACATGCATTTACTAAAAAATGTGGCTTTACTTCAAAAAATAAAAGTACTGTCAAGTTATGTGGATGATTAAATGCACTGTTGACACTAAAAGGCAACTTTTGAAGCAACTTTATTGAAACTTAGTACTGACTCATTCAACCTTTGTCTCATTCATTATCATTTTGCCTGTTTACAAAAAAAAAAAAAAAAAGAAACACAGACACACACATTTAAACATCATTATATTCCATTACTCTATTTAAATTTATATGATGAAGACAAATAAGAATAGTTTCTATGCAATATGCCAGGCAACCCGGTTATCACATCCAGAAATATTGCGTGTATGTTGGTATATTGCATGTAGATCTGTCTTAGCTCTGGCTTCGTGACGGAACTTATTGCTAAGAATAGTTCAGTTTTATAGGTGTATACTGATACTTTTTCAATCACAAGTAAGTGCTTCAATGAGGTACTGGCATTCAGAAGTTTTGCTAGTGCTCATATCCAAAAATTGGCAAGTTAAATATTAAATAGTACTATTCTCTAAATATAACAAGGTCATGAAAATTTTTATGAAGTCATGAAAAGGTCTTGGAAAAGTCATGGAATTTTTTCATCCAAATAGAGTATGTATCCTGGCCCACTGCTAACTGGTGATAAAAAACCAGAGGTTCCTCAAAGAAAAAAAAAACTGCATTAAAAAGGATTCCACTAATAAAAGAAATTAAGAAATGCTGCCCTAATCCATCACCCCCCCCCCCAAATACCTTTGGGGGGAGTGATAGGTGCTTTTTGAATTTTTATTCTCCTGCAATTAGGAGAGAAGTTACAGTCATTTGTAAGAACATACTCGTCACCCCCCTTGCCCCCCGAACTTGTTTTGTTTTTTTGCAGGCCTATATTTTGAAAAATTTTCAAAATAGAAATCTGAAAATTGGCATATGTGTCCTTCATGTTAAACTTTATTGAAATCGGAAATGGTGAGGTCAAGAAGGTGATTTATCTCACATGGAATTACTCATAGGCAACTAGTTCCACAATGGGGTAAGATTGCAAGAGATTTTTTGCCCCTGTAAACAGTATTTTCAGAAAAATCCTGAAAGGTGTCAAATTTGGTTTTAGTTTTTTAAAATTTTCAATCATTATTTGAGCTTATGTGTTTAAAATTTAAAATAAAAGAATATATTGTACCCTCTAATATCCCAATATTCCAATATTTACGGGTAAATTTCACCCAATTAAAATTCCCAATCAAAAAAATAAGTGTTCAATATTTTAAAGTGTTCTATTGATGTGCACAGTTTTTTCAATTCAGCATGTGACACATGGTTAGGGTCTCTTATTAGTTTATTTAATCAGCGGGGATATTAATTAAAAACTATATATTCATTATGACACTTAGATTTCGACATAAAATCCCTATTTTTGGAAGGCTTTCCTCCATTTAAATTATTTTTCAGTGCTTCATCTCAACTTTCCGTGACAATGCTTTTATTACAATTTGTCATAGACATAAGAGTAGACCGAGCTATGGCAACCTTTTGCTGCTCACAAACCAAACCATGTGACTAGTGGGTATCCTATCAACGACAAGTTTTGATTGTAGCAGACGCCGTCTTCCATATCTAAAGAAATCATGTTTGCCAAGCGCTAAATTTATTTTCTTATTCATAACAACCAAGTGCAAGAAAAATGTTTCACTGTTGCTGCGCATTTCCTTGCATAGAAAAATATGTAAAAGGATTACCTGGAACATTTCACAAGTATGCAGTACTATTAATATTACATTTTATTTCATTTCTTGCAATTAATCTTTTCCGAGCCGTATTTCGATATGAAGTTCAAAACTATTTCTATTAAATACTAAGTTATATCAGTGAAACGCATAGGAATACATTTTATACACTATTTTCCTAGCTTCTGGAAGTATTTTTATCCTCAGAGAAGTGAAATGCATTTTGAAAAGGTTTTTAAGTGTTAGCAAGTTAGTCTTAATGTTGGCAACAATTTTTTTCCGCCAATTTGAAAGATCCCCTTTTTAAAATAAAGACAATTTTGATTTTTAGTTTTCTCTTTTATGTACACATACTATCTTTAAATAATTCGTATTTCCATGTTGAAATTTTAAAATTTTTGGGATTGTGAAATTTGATCCCTCTTAATTTGTGGTGATATCCGTTTAATAATGCTTTGACGTTATTTAGACAATTTGAAATACCAAACTCGTTTTGAGAAGACAACTTATTTCTATCATATTGATTTAAGAATGTAAAGTGGGAAAATAATTCAATGTTTAGTTTACTACGCTGGTGGATTTCTAAATTGGCTACTTTCTAGTATAGCTTACGGCGGACAACTTCCGTAGACAGCAATTTTTTGAAATTCTAAATTTCTTCGGCATTCATTAGAAATGTAGTATCCCCTAATTTCTTTCAATTTTGCAAGAAATGTAATATAGGTAGTAATTGTTTCAGTATAATATACTCGGCAACTTGTTTCAACTTGTTTGCGGCGAAAACTTGAAGTCAACGCATAACATTACACTTAAAATGATCAGTTCCAAATGAAATAAAAGTTACTGAAAACTGTTATCTAAAACTAATTACTAATGTTAAAATCATTCATAACTAAAAGAAAAACAGTTCAATCTCTGCACCGGGGAAAGAAAAAAAACTTATGAAAGTCTATTCCGTTTTAAAATAAATGTCGAGTGCAGCCATGTTGCCAAAACTAGCAACTAGCAACCATGTTGCCAAAGTTTTCGCCAAACCCCCACACCAGTCACTTGATACATGTTTGAACCAATTTTCTTCATCAGCAAGAATGAGAAAGCTTGGTCTACTCTTATTATTACTCTATGCAATTTGTAGCTTGAAGAAAATCATTGAGAAGAAAGATCTGTTGCCATTTCTCCTCCTCGTATATGAACATAAAAAATACTGACTTCTGTTCAAAGGCTTTTCTTGTAATCGGAGGGATTAAGAATGTTTACTTTCCTCAATCTACTGCAAAATTTTACTGATTTTTTTTTCATTCAAGCCTGATTGTTGAACATGTGTCACTTGACATAACTTTTATTTTTGAGGTAGACCTGGCAAAGCCGGGTAATGTTGTTAGCGTTATATATTTTTTGCTCCATTTTTGTTTCTTTGACAAACGCTTTGGCTGTAAGTAAAATATCCATTTTTTTTCTCTTCCCCACAGAAAAAAGACAGAAGTTTGACAATGGTGAAGACCCTCTAGACCCAGAAAGTCAACAAGGTTTTAATCCTTTCCAACAAGGTTTCAATCCCTTTGAACGCGGTAGCCCATTCACATTTAAATTTCATTTCAGTTGATTTTTTTTTATTACTTAATTTATGCAGACCTTTCTAAGTGCCTCCGAATGAAAAAATGAAACGATGTGATGATTTTTTACTTATATAATAGAAAGAAAATGTAGTTACAACTCCTCTCAAGTTATAAAACATGAACTTCTGGGATGTTAGACTTCTTTTAAAGTAGTATAAATTATTATAGCACATTTTCGGGCTTTTCTAGTCACATGATTTGTAAAATTGCACTTATGAATGTAATAGTTTTTAATTGAAATTCAATATTTATTTTTAATACTGTAGCGTTAAAGCTTGACCTCAGAAAGATGGTAGATGATCTTGAAGCAGAAACATCATTTGTATTAGGTAGAATCAGCCAGAAAGTGCCAAGTAATAAGAGGTGCATTTTTGCTGATCCTATCCATTACAAAAAATAAAATAAACTACCTATTACAAATGATATTAATGATTTTTCTACTTAATGGTCATCCGCCATCTCTGTGGTCAAGAGTAGATGACCAAGTCTCTGTGGTCATTGCTTTTTAAATGTTTATTTTGTGATTTGAAAATTTTATTTAATTAATTTATAAAACTTTGTTTTTGTTGTTACTAAGTGCTGCCAGAAGTACAAAGATAGATGTTTAGTTTTTTAGTAGAGGTTTTTATTTTTGCATTTTTCATTTCATTCGAGTGATGATTTGCCGAGTTACTTCTTGCATTTTAATGTATGAAATTTCCTACTGATTATAAAACCTTATAACTTAAAAAAAATGCAGTGTTTATTTTTTCATCTCAAGCATACTATAGTTTGTATACTTATTTGATTTTAAGAAAATATTAAAATGTGTCAATTTTGTGTTTTCAAAAATAATTTCTTAAATTGTTATTAGTGCCATTAACTCATGTTAGAGTTATTGATTTTTCTATTTTGAAAGCCTTTTCCTACAAATGTAAATTTCCAATCATTTTTGTCACAATGTGACTAATTTTTCCTATTTTCTTTCTTTTTTCTTTGTGCTACTATCTTAATCTATATTATTATATTAGATAGTTTACTTATGTAATTACATTTTGAGAACAAATTTTCTTTAAAATGTTTGTACCTATTTTATTAATGATTATTTTTGCAAGAAGCATTTTGTATGGCTGCAGTTATTTTTCATTCCCTTCCCATGTTTTGAAATGCTTCAGTAAAAGTTTCTTTCTCTGTTAGCAATTGCAAATTAGCGAAAAATCCAGTGTATAATTTTTAATTTCATTTTACAAGCATGAATGATTAACAAAATTCTGTGTCCTTTACTTTATAACTGTGAAAGCATTGTCATGCTTTTTATATGAAATTTGATTTTACCTTTCAGAGGTAAAACTCCATTCACAGAACTAATCTTTTTCCACGATTGTTTATTATTTGCATATTAGTAAGCATTTATTGGGTGCTATTTAATGGTATAAGTATTACAACATGTACTGAAAATTGAAAAATAAATATTCTGGATTGCGAGCATTTAGCTCTAATTTGATACTTTAATATTTTATATTTCCCTGAATTTTTGGAATTATCTGTGAAGTATTCGTGTTACATTATTGTTTTGTAACCATTAACAATTTTTACATGATAAAGAAAAGGTATGTTTCTTTTTCTTCGTAAATTACTTGAAATATGAGGCAATTGAGCAATGCTGAGGATGTGCAGATGTTAGATTTTCTTTTTCTTTCTAAATGTAAAATGTTAAGAGCCACCAACCAAGCTTGGAGTTCTCCTCTTGCTGCTTGAACCTGACAGACAGTTAGCAGTGATATTGATCACTTCTTATTGGTGGGCTGTAGTATTGGGGATATCAAAACACGTGCCAATATGTGAGTGATTCAAAGTGTTAATACATATAAATAGAAAATAAATAAAAATAATTCATGTTATGCTGTTTTTTCTAAATATTTAATTGAAGCACCTGGAAGCAGAGGATTGTAAATGTAAAAAAAATAATTTGGAGATAACTAGTACACATGTTTTAGAAAGTACAAATATTGTATGTTTTGTAAATGCAAACTTCTCAATGCAAGCCGACCTATGGTTTGAAATCTGTTGGCGATTTACACAAAACTTTTAAAACTTCATGTACACCCCATTGATTCTTACTGCCTCAATTACATTTTCTACTAAACTTAAGTTGCCATAAGAGTGACATCACTGAATTAATACTAATATCACTAAATAACTAATATTACCTAGTTATAGTTTACCCCAATGCTTAATCAGGTAACAGGTAATATTTTTCTCCAACGACAGGAGAGAAAAAATACCATTCATATCTCAGCAAAACATTTCCATGATTCTATCCAATTTCTTTTGTTGTTGCCATAAGAAAAAAAAAATAGCACAGTCGATATTTAAGTTAAGTAACACAAAGAAATATACGCATTTTAGATGATAATAAATTGTTAAATGTTAAATGTAAAATACTGCAGATGAGGTGGGGGCAAAAAGGAGTTAAAAAAGGGTCCCAAAAGACATCGAGAAAGCAATACTCTCTTATTGGGTTTTTTCAATAAATAATGTACTGAAAAAAGGTATGAAAACAAAAATTTCATAACTCAAGTTGTAAGTTGCTTTTTTTATAATTCTCATACGTACTTGTAATATGTACACTAATTATTTAACTATTTTATTGTTTAAGGGGTCTAAGGAACTTTAACCTTCAAAAATTTTGACTTTCTGGAAAAAATATATGCTTTATACGTAATTTAATTCTGAACAATTTGATACCTTATTTATTACCATACGCAAGAAACTTTTCAAGTTATCGTAAAAATGCATAAACTTTCACCCATAGAGATTTATGCTAGCAGCTGTTTAAGCCTCTTTTTCTCAGGTGCCGGTTTCTTATTTTGCGCGCCTGATATTTCAGGAAGTTCCTTATATATTTCCGTAAAATGTTTCATGCATATTTGTCTGGTTTATTTTTATGATCTGTACCTAAATTTTAACTAAAAATGAAAGCTAATATTAAAATTTAAAAACATTTTTGCCCTAAATTTTGGAAAAATTTGATATTAACTTATAAAATTTCAAAAAAATAAATAATTTTTAAAAAATAAGAAAATTTAAGTTCAGATCATAAAAATAAACTAGACAAACATGCATTGAAAATTTTATGGAAATATATTGGAGACTTTTTGAGATATCACGCATGCAAGACGAGAAACCAGCAAAACTGGCAGCTGAGAAAAAGAGGCTTAAACAGCTGCTGTCAGCATAAATCTCTACAGGGAAAGGTTACTCATTTTTACGATAACTTGAAAAGTTTTTTGCGTATGGTAATAAATAAGGTATCAAATTTTTCAGAATTAAATTACGCATAACATATATTTTTTTCCAGAAAGTCAAAAATTTTGAAAGTTAAAGGTCCTTAGAGCCCTTAATTAGCTCATTTCATAATTTTTTTAATCAATAACATTAATTATTTCCTTCATATAATTATTGATTTATTATTATTACATTTTAGAGACATGTTGTCAATTTAGAAAGGTAAAGAAAATAGTTCCTCTTAATCAAATATCCCGAAATATTAACTGAATAATATTTCTTAAACCGACGATATTCAGATTAAATTTTGTCGACAGTATTGCTTTAAAGAAATCTTGAAACTCGTTAAAATTTTTGTGTAACATTTCAAAACACATAAAATTCAAGCATATATTTGTTCATTGTACCAAAAACGAAAAATATACTTTCTTCCATTGAATTGGTTCTTTTAACATGGATAATTCTCTGGAGCAATAGTGCTTATGGTATTCTTTTCTTTCCTTTTTGAGCCAATTTTATGCAGCTGTAAAATGTTTGGTTCTTTTTTCCACAGATGAAAATGGAGGATTTGAGTATGTCTTTCAAAATATGTATAATGGTGAACCTCAATTTGAATTTGTATATAATTTCAAAACCGGATGAGCAAGTGCAATGGGAAATAAAATTCTTTAAAGGATTTGGAAACTGATTTCTTGTGAAACTGTTAAGAGAAACCAACCAAGTTTTCATTGCACAATGTTTATTTCTTTGAAAAGTGAATAAAATTGTTGTTGTTACATCTTGCATTTTGTTTCATTGTTACACTGGGAGATGGACCATCTTCTTCGTCCAAAGTTAATGAATTTTGTAAATTAATCTTAACCTGTAACAGGGGAGGTGAAAAAGTAGGACGTATCAGGACGTGAGGTCTCAGAGACCGCTCTACTTTCAAATTTTTTTAAAAATTGTGTAATTAAGATACATTCCTGTAAATTCCCTCAAATGTTCTTTACACTTTTGTTAGCATGGGGAAAAAATATTTTTGAATTTTGAACTGAAATATACCTTTTCCGAGGAAAGTTAGCAAATGCCTAAAGATTTTTCGAGAGTAATGGATGACAAATTTCTCTCCAATTGGCTATGTTCATTCGCTCTCCCATTCCACGTCATGATAATTTCGTAATTTACTCGTTCATCTTATGATAATTTTGATACGGAAAATGTTATTGAAATAGAAAAAGAATAAGATCGAATTTCCGAAAAATCACTTTGAAGTGCACACCCCCATGCTACAAACTAACTTTGTGCCAAACTTCATGAAAATCAGCCCAACAGTCTAGGCGCTATGCGCGTCACAGACATCCAGACAGAGAGACTTTCCGCTTTATTATTAGTAAAGATAAAAGAAAATTCGAATTAGTTTTTTTGTAATTAATTTTTTAAACTCAAATTTCGAGCAAATTGCCTATTAAAAGGATGAAAAATTACTTGCACAATGCACATATTAATATTATAAATCGTTGGAAAGGGTTTAACATTCCGCATTCTACGCAATTTGTTTCAATGCTCTAACTTAAATACGGCGGGAGTTATTTGTGTTTTTAGTTCAACCTATTTTAGGATTAACTAAAATTTAGGCACTACTTTCTTCATTAAATCTTTCAGTAAAAAGCGGAGGAATTGTCCAAGAGTTTTCTTTTTGACACTACTGAAAATAGCGGCTTTTTTTACTCCAGATCTAACTGGACCTATGGTCGAAAAACTAAACTTCTATCTCCAAAGGAAAAAAAGTTACAAGCCGTTAAGAATCAATTTAGAATAATCTCATCTCCATCAAAATTATTGATGTTTTATTTGGCGTTGCCATAGTTACGCTTTTCCGATTCTCTTGTTTCTTCTTTCTTATTCACAAACTTTAAGGGTTTCGATTTTAACGAAAAATCTTAGGCTCAATTCAAGCCCCGAGCTAGAGAGCAAAATATACACTGGTGGACAATCGCCAAGGATGGATCCTAATGGGCTATGTAGTGCGGAAAAAAGTAAGTAATTAGATGCCAAGTGAAATGAAATAATGCCAGAACTCTAGGACATTACATCGACGATAATTTATTGTGACCTGAAATCCAGAAGGCGTTGAAAACTGTTCAAAGAACGAAATGGTCATTTTGGGCTGAATACGTAAAAGTGAAAAAAAACGTAATTATCACCCCCAAGAGTTCCTGCGTAAGATGTCAATAAGGGATATGGCTACCACGGATAGCGATTAGAGATGTAAACTTTCTGAAAATTTTGAAGTGGTGGAAAAAAACTTTTTTTACCGGTTTTTTTCGGGAAAAATGGAAAATTTGATTTTTTTATGAATAAAATTTGGGCTTCTTAATAGCTCTGTGTTTCTTGTAACATATAGAGGGTTAAGCATTAAAAAATACATGCTATCCACGCATCTTCTTTTTCTGCTTGACAGAAATACACATAAAGGTAAGATTAATTAGAAGAAAAAACCTTTTTGCTTTATAACCGAGTAGAGGATTTTCATGGTAAACCCCAGAAATAAGTCAAGTCGTCACTCAACCAATAATATTGGGCAATGTGTGTCTAATCATAAGTTACATTTTCTATTTTAGATTGCCTTTGAAACATCTGAAATTTTCGACTTTCAAACATGATTGATATTTTTTTTGGAAGCAAAATAATACAATGTTACTGTCTGAAAATGAAAGCTATTGAGTTTTGATTTTTTCCAATCCAGTCTAAGTCCAAATCAAAACTAAATTGGTTTTTCTTAAGCTGAACCAAAATTAAACTGGAGTTTTAGTTTATTCATACGGCCCTGCTAAGCACAGTAGTAAAAGTAGTCATACCAGCCCTTTTGAACAAATTTGAGTTATTATAACCAAGTTGTTCTCTGTTTCATATTTTACTTAATAAATAAAATGTTTTAGGATCATTTGATCAAGAGCCATTGTTTTGGAAAAAAAAAGACATCTGAATCAAATATATGGAAGAGAGAGAGCCACACTTTAAAATACATTATCTCAGCTTGAGCCGAACTGCAAAGTGCCCTTTTTTGCTTAGCACGGCAGTATACAGGGTGCGGTAAAAAAAATATCGGACAAAAATTGTATCAGCAAATGGAAGAAAGGCAATTTCATTTTAATGAATACCTAATTTATTTTTGTTTCTCACTTTATTAGGAAATAATTTACAATATATTACCTAGTTTCTGTATTGTTTTTCGGTTTTCTTACAGTTTTAAGCCAAATACCTACTATTTTAAGTTGTTTAACCAAGTAGAACGACAGTTCGTTTGCTTGTTGTGACTCGACAAACAGTATTTGAAATGGCATGCCGTTTCAAGTGGCTTGGAAATGATAGTCGATGTCCGGAAAGTGTACAAAAACGAAGTGAACATTTCAGTTAATCGTCAGGTCATCCAAAAGTGAGTTCAACGAAATCCTCGAGAGCAGTCGTTTGGGGGAATTCGCCACCGATAAGTGCGACTAAGGGAAAAAACAGCGCAAGCAGAAGTTTTTGCAAGTTCCAAAAATTCAGGCATTCGTATGACTCTTTAGATGCCAGAAACGTTTAAGACGGGCCCGCAAGTTCACGCTGGAAGAGATACCTTTCACTGATTTACCGTTCAACCGGTTCAACCCAGAACCATAGGATTTGGTCTGTAGACACCCTAGGCTCCTATATAGAGGGGAAAGTGGGGGCTCAAGCCCCCCCCCCCCCCCTTTGGAAATGAGAACTTCCTCTTCCTTTTAATACTTTTTTCTTTTTAAAAATGTATAAACATTTTTTCTCCAGCCATTAATGAATTAGTTATCAAAAATGTTAAATTTTATTAGCTTTAATCCGAACTAAAGTCGGTTTCTATGGGGAAAATATCAGAGACCTCCCCCTTTAAATTTTGCATATGGGCGCCCTTGGTAGACACTCAAGCACCTTAGAAATTGTTAGATATCGCCAACATCCGAAGTCTGGCTTGGTCTGAGATGGAATCAGGACATGCGACAAAAAATCTCTAGTTTTTTGTGGGCTGTAAAATGAATCAAAAAGTGAACCAGAAGGACATTTTAGAAGTTATTGTACTTCTGTGGGCCTAAGAGCACTTCGCATTGTAGACTGGACATTTCAATAAGCAGTTGCATCTGTGTATTACTGCAAAAGGCTGCTAGTTTGAAACCAATTAAATTTAATGATTGCTAAAGGTCTTCTCACATTATTATTTTTTGTGTTTTTTTAGTTTATTTATTTTTAATAATGTTTCTTGGAAAATTGCTTGCCCGGGTTTTTTTTTCGCACCCTGTACATTTGGTTCGCAGTCAACAGAAACATAGTTTTGTGATTAAAGTTATGCTTGTTTGTTTTATGAAGAAGGAAAATAAATTCTTCACTAAGGTTATTGGTTTAAACTTTTTTGTAAAAAGTGTTATTAAACATTATTTGATCTATATGCAAATTGTATTGTCATACAACAACTTGTATTACGTTAGACAGCATTTTAACATAAAACGGGAAGGGGGGGGAGGGAATTGCATTAGAATTTAAGCGTGAGAAATTTCTAATCACTTTTTGCTGAAAATTTCAATTAAAACCCTGAAAAGCTGAAAGAATTCTTTTTTTTTTTTTTTCAATTTTTCCGAAGTAAAAATTTATTTCTTCGAAAAAAAAAAACGGTTTTTTTCCGTTTTTTTCGGAAATTTTCCGGTTTTTTTCCAACTGTTTTCATCTCTGATAGCGATGCAAGCTTCCACACGTCAGTGATGCTTTACACAACATTATCTAGCTCCTGTTGGGGTAATTTATACCATTCTTGTTTCAGTCTCGGATAGGGGTGTCCTCAGGCCCGGACTGGCTCCTTCTGGGGTGGTCGGCTAGGTGCTAGAAAGGGGCCCCGGCCTCCTGGTACGGAGGTTCCTGGGGCCCTTTCCTGCGAAAATGTGAGAAAGTTATTGTTTCAAAAATTGCTTTTTCTTTTTGGACATGTTAAATAATAAAACTAAAGTTAAATTTATGTATAAAAAACATGTGTTTGAAGTTTTACCTGACTTACCCTTTAGCAGAAGGAAATTTCATACCATTTTTACAAAATCTATTAAAGGTGCGTTATTTTATTTATCATTATTTCTGCATTGAACGTTTTTTTTCTTTATTATTATTATTTTTTTTTAATTTTATTTACCTTGTAAGCGGAGACTATGTGGAGAAGGATTATGATGCAGGGCCAGGGTTGGAAAGATTTTTCCCACAACCGGTACCGTCCTGGAAAATACTATTGTTTTTCCCGCACGGGAAAACTTATTTGATTATTAAAAATATAAATTCAAAACAATTTTTGAAAATCAGATGTAAAATTCTCCATTTTTAGGCCTAATGGGGGGGGGAGGGGTAGCTTAGTCTCTAAGAGGGAGCCTCTTATCCTCTCCGTGGGTGAGCCACTGTTGGAAGGGGCTGAGATTTTTTTTATCACACGCTATTTTAAGCTTAAAGCAATGCCTTAATAGTAGAAAATTATCATACCTTTTTTGCTTCATCTTGTCACTATTTTGTCCCAATGTATCTATCTTTTAATTTCCATAATAAAAATTATAGTTGGCTTGCACGCAAGTAAAATACAAACCTTCAATTATCTTACTATAATGCAGATTGCAGAAGACAAAACCCCACGTGGAATAGTTTTATAGCCAATATCCGGTCGAACCCTATCGGAAAGATTTCCATATGCATTCAATTTTCCCATTTATTTACTGGTTTAAAAGCAAAAGGAGATGGGGCACTTAAGCAATCAACATGAACCCATTGAGTCTTGAACGAGTCATGAAGTTTTTATTTACTCCTATTTTTATTACACCTGCATTTCTCTTTTGTTTGAGTTTTTTTCACACGGTCATCATCCATACCCAAATTCTAAGTTCTTGTCTTATCTCATCTTTTTGATTCTACAAGAACTTGCAGAAACGTGGAGAAACGCACCTTTAGCGGCCTGGATCACAAAAGCTGACATCATTCTCCAAGGGGTCCTAATTTACTCCTGTCACCAGAGTAACTTAACCATGCGTGGAACCAAATTGACAAAGACAGAACTCCTGTGTAGTACCGCCAACACCCCCGGAGGCCTCGGTAGTACACTTGGAGAAAGAAGGAAGGAAAGAAAAGTTGTTGGTTAAATTTTATTTGTTGGAATTTGCAAAAGATAACTTTTTTCAACTTTAGGATTACTCTGGAGATCTGCGTACTCGCAGACTCTGTAATGCGAGGAGGGGGAGGGCACACCTCTTAGGGGCCCATGACCCGAGAAACCAAAGAATCTTTTTAAAAATAAATCGAACACCTAAACACTTCCAGGATCTGATTACTGAATAGGCCAACTAGGCCGTAGCCTAGGACCCTTGATATTTAGGGGCCCTCAAATGGCTGAAACTACTTTAGTTTGCGGCTAAAATTGTTTCAGCCAATGTATAGATTTTGAATACAGGGCTCCCCAAAACTTGAACCTAGAAATATTGAAGCATACAAACACAAACAACAACCACTCTTTTAATTTTTTTTGAGCGGGGGTGGGGGGGGAGGGCAATTCAGTGGGCGGTTAGGGGCGCAGATGATTTTTTGCAAGGAGGCTGAACATTTCTGTTGGGGACCCTTAGGCGATTCCTAAGTTGCCTATTTGTTAATCCGGCCCTGTTTACGGGACAAATTCAGAGAATTTAAAGCCCTACGGGCCCCTAACCTAAAAATAATGTTTGCCCCGGGGCCCTACCTGGCTTTAATTAGGTCCAGTGTGCTATTTGTATAAAACTAGAGATCAAAAGCATCCCAGACAGGGCCTGATTAAGATATAGGAAGGTTCTAAGCAAATATTTTTTGGAGCCACTATGCAGTTAAATCTTACCTTTAGTCATTAGCTAAAATAACTTTAGTCATTGGAGGGCCCCTAAAAAGCAAGGGCCCTAGACCACAGCCTAGTTGGTACATTCAGTAATCAGGCCCTGATCCTGGCAAAACGTATAAGGAAACAGATTGAAATAGTTACAAGGAAATCAAAGAATTGTGAAATCATTTTTTGCTACAAATTCTTTTTTCGCTTCATTTGGGGGCCCTTTCTAGCTTGGGGGCCCTCAGCGATCGCCGACTAGCCGACCTGGCCAGTCCGAGCCTGGGTGTCCTTGTTTATTGGAGGGTGCTGTCGATCAGCAAGACTGCTCCCCAAAGCATCCCAAACATTTTCAATATGGTTCAGGTCTATAGAACGTGCTGGCCATCCGATGGGTTGAATATTTTGAGTGAGCTAGACACCCCTGCATAGCAATTGTTAATGACATGTTGCGTTGCCATTCATGAAAACGAATTTATCGCCCACAGCACCCCAGAACATGAGGCAGTAGAACAATATTAATGTATCACTAGATGTCATAGTCTTGTTTGGAAGCCCACAAGCGACGTACAGCCATTGATCATAATCCTACCCATACCACGACACAGCTTGTAGGATACTGGTCCTTTTATTTTGTGTTTGCCGGCTTGTATACTGCACCACTCTCATGTCAGGTTAGTTTCAGTCCAAAATTAAGACGATAGACTGAACCTGCTTTCATCTGAGAATAGTACACAAGCCCAGCCGACTTCTCCCCAATTGCGATGCTGAAGACATCATTACAAACGAGCAAAACACTGACTTGTAAACAATGGGATGTACAAAACAAGCTGACGGGCTTACAGTCTTACTGTATTCAAACGTCTGGCTACAGTTTTTCGAGATATTTGCTTGTGCTAGTAGCAGCAGGAAACTGCTTTGCTACCTCAGTATCTGTGTTACGCTGCTTCCGTTTCGTTGCTAGCAGTAAGTAACAATCTTCTGCTAACGTCGATCTCTTTTGTTACATTTGCTACACATTCCGTTTATTTGAAATGATTTCCAAACTCTCGAAACCGCCCTGTAGCTGACTTCGAGCTCCCTGTCAACCTAAATTTTTCTGCCCTTCTTCGATGTTGGTAACCACACGACCACTCATAAAATCATCTAAGGGATGTTAGGAAGACATACCGAAAAATACAAGTTCGTCAATTGATTCTTTTCGGTCAAAATTTGCCTTTGAACAACAATGGTCATCACTCACGCGCCCAATCCTTTATATCGCTTATTAGCGCTATCACGTGACCAGCAAAGTCGTGAATCTAAAATTTGCATACTCACAGCACGTCTTACTGTATCCCAAACTTATGCTAATTTTCATATTTCCTTACTTTCCATTTTGTGGTTGCTCACGCTGCTATTGCCTTCCGTCCTTAGCAATTGTCTACTAGTGTATTACTAGAGACCACGAATATGAAAGCGACCTTTCAAACGTACAAAACTGCAGTTTTTCAATGCTCATGAGTCCCTTAGCCCTTACGGTTCTGCAAGTTGGTACAAGTTATTTTGAAACCCGGGGAAAGGGTGCTTTTTGATCCAAAGGGGAGCTTATAATGCGTTTTGAATCTGTTTCTTTTTAATTGACGATTTAAATCTTTGCGAATCAAATAAGATTGCGAAACAATCTTCGGGGGTTGGTGAGCGTTAGCGAGCAGGGGCAGAGCACCCTAGTAAAGTCAAAAATAACAAAATAAGCATATGAATTGTCACAATGTTGTATCAGGGTGATTCCACGTCAACTGACCTAAATTTCTCTAACTCTCCCTACTCAATCATCCCCGAATGGGATGAAATTTTATAGATGTGTAGAGAATTGTCTTTGAAACTAACCAATGCAAATTTTCAGCTTCCGAGATCCGAATCCTGAGTATCTAGGATCTTCAAAATGGTCAAGGTTACGGAAAATTTTATACCATTGGAAGCATGAAATTTTGGGAGCTTAAAGTACATTTGGCTGTTGGTTCGTTCTAGTATTTATGCGAGTTTGAGCTCATAAGATATAAGTCGCACGCATATAAACTCGTGAAAAAAACGCTCTTTTAGACTGAAATCATCATTTTTGAGACTGTTTAAATACTTAAGATGATTGGTTTTCTGACATGAGTCTAAAACTACACCACGTAGAGCATAATTACAGCTCTTGCTCAAAGTTATTGACTTAGGCATTTTAGAGTGATTGACCTAAAACTGTGATTTTTTTTGTTTAAAATTATCAACTTTGAGATCGCGTAATTAAAAAAGTTGATTAGTTTCCATGAGTTTTTACCTGGACCATAAACTACACCGCTCGGACTATAACTACAGCTGTGTCCCAAAGTTCTTGACCCGTCGCGAACAAAGTTACTGACCTCTAAACTTGGACATTTTTTAAAAAATCATTGAATTTGAGACCGTTTCACTTCTAAAGCTAAGAGAAACGAAAGCCATTTTATGTTTTTCTTAGTACTATACTGTGGTGAGTAGTTAATCATATACTTATTTCCGAGGGTTACTTACGGCTTTAGCAGATATCCCTGCCTAAACAAGGCAAAAAGTAGCAGTTTCAATTGACCTTTGCCCTCAAAGCCATAAGTGAGCCACCAAAATATTTATGCTAGCATGTACCTAGCATCAAGTAGAGCCGCTATATAGAGCCACTATATAGATAGGCCGACGCATCAGTTTAAGTTTAGCCATTTTGGATCGGATATTTCATTGTTGCACAGCTAGGGTTACCACAGCAAAGTTTCGGATTTCCCCAAATTTGCCGAAAATGATATTTTATTTAGAACTCACGTGGTGCTAATAATTGCTCGAAGTGAACAATCACCAAACGCGATAACTCGCCAGAAAAGACTACCACTCAAACACGCGCTCCGATCCAAAATGGCAAATCTTAAGCTGATGCGTCGGCTCGTATATATAGGGTCCTTAGTATCAAGTAGTATTCTTATTTAAAAGAATTGGCTTGGTTCACTCATTGCTTTTGAAGCAAAGCAATCATATATTTCGTTCTTTTTTCTCATGACCCTAAACTTTGACCTCCACTCGAAAGCCATCAAGTCAAATTAGAGAGGAAAAAATGCTTCACTTTTTTTTATCACAATACCAGTAAAATATCCTGAAAGTTTCAGGAAAATTGAAGGTGTCAACTATCAGGTCCCCATTCTCACTGTCAAGCTTAAAAAAAATGACTCTTAAGCAGATATGTAAAACGTTTATGTTCTACCTTTGACCGCAAATACACTTTTTATAAGTGTTAGTGTTAGTTTTTACCTCTAAAACTTGTAAATCGGACGTTAAGAAACAAATTGTAAAGCAAATTGCAGGTACTCGTTTCATGGGTACATGAAGACATTCTTCAGTGCAAATAGCTGCCCTATCTGCGACGTACATTGCACACTTCAAGTTAACATCTCTTTGCTGCTCGAATTCTGCTGGGGAGGGGGGGGGGTGAATTTGGTGGCCCCTAAACGTCTTACTTACTGTATCATATTTATTAGTCTAGTTAC
Organism: Uloborus diversus; assembly: GCF_026930045.1. Lineage (NCBI taxonomy): Eukaryota > Metazoa > Arthropoda > Arachnida > Araneae > Uloboridae > Uloborus > Uloborus diversus. Next base: position 19,553,487 of record NC_072734.1, on the reverse strand, counting down.
CTCCCCATAGCCGGAGCTAAGGCAGAATAGCAAGCAAATATCGAATTGCTTATTTAGAGCATCCAGAGACTGCAGTTTTGCTCGTGCTTATGCTTGGCCTCGTCAGTCTGGAATAATAAGTCGTGCTAAAATATACTTAGCTGCCAGTGTGATGATAGAATCAATTTGTTTATGAGGTTTCTTGCTTCAGCTGTGTTATTATTCCAGACTGACAAACCTGTGTGAAATTGCAGTCTATGGCTGCTGTAAGGAGCTATTCGGTATTTTCTTTTATTTTGCATCTGTCAATGTAGACAAGGCACACACAGCTGGATTGGGGAAAAAATAGTTTGATTTAAAATTATTTTTAAATATGAAGAACAATAGAATGTTTTCGCACAGAGTGCTCAGAAAAAACAATTAGTTTACAAAAAAAAAAAAAAATTATTTGAATTTTGACATTTTGAATTCAAATTATGTTTTTCGCAATCACGAGTGCGTGTATGTAGGCGTGTTTATGCGTGTGTGGGGGTATGTGTGTTTGTGTGTGGAGGTATGTGTATGTGTGTGTAGGCATGTGTGTTTGTATCTGTGTGCTGGCATAAGTGTGTGGGTAGTTGTGTGTATAAATGTGTGGGGGGGGGTATGTGTCTGTGTGCAGGCATGAATGTGTGGGTAGTTGTGTGTATGTGTGTGTATGTTTTTGTGTGTGTGTGTATGCGTAGGTGTCTGCATGTATGCGTGTGTATATGTGTTTGTGTATGTGTGGGTATGTGTTTGTGTGTGTGTGTGTGCATGTGTTTGTGTGTGCGTGCGTGTGTGTAGTTGTGTACGTATGCGCGTGTGTGTAGCACATGGATGCAACCCAGAGACGGTTTTCGCTATAGGAGCAGCATCGTGAGGAGCCGATCGACGGTGATGGTGCGGAGGGTGGCGGTGGGAAAATAAAATGATAGGACGCCAAAAAGTCAAGTGAGAACAATAAGCAATCGTGATTGCTCAAAAAAAAAAAAAAAAGAAAGAAAGAAAGAAAGAAATACTGTTAACGCAAAAGTGCGAAAGGTACGATATATTTTCCTTATGGTGTGACAAAGTTGAATGGAATCGAACTTGAATTTTTACACAAAATCTCAAAGCAACTAAAGGTATTAAGTTCTTTCACTGCTTTTCTTCCGAAGCAAGTCCCTTTTCGTCAAATTGTCCGACTTTTATCTTTCTTCGTAATGGGTCAAACGTACACATAAATATCACTTCATAGGAAAAGAAGAAAACGCTTCAACTAATAGGCCAACATGGGGAAGATAGCCGTTTTCTAAACAGCTATTTGATTATGATGCGTTGAAGGGCTTCCCGTTTAAGCTTTTGCACTCCCATTTGAGCGTACAAGAAATAAGGAACCACTCCACTTTCTATACTCTCGCCGTCGGAAATCATGCTGAAATAATAATTAACCCCTCCCTTCATAAAAGATAGGCAGAGATTACAATAAAAAGGTAAGTAAATTAAAATTTACATTTTAAGTAAGAATATTATTATATTATTATTACTATTATTATCATTATTATTAGCTTTTTAATGTTATTATTATTTCATTGCTTATTACATCTGCGTACAGAGTATTATTTAGAATATTGACTTGATGCACGTTGGGTATATCCAATACATTTCGAAATTTTTGTAAAAGAATTTTTTAGTATGAAAAAATAAAAAATATGTGAAAGTGTTGAAGTTATCAATTGATGGGAAAAATGCTAATGGTGTAACAAGAAATTTTATTTTGATGTGTAACAGTAGACACCAAAATTTGAAGAATCAAAATGTAAATGTGCATCAACTTTTCCCGGTCTCTTTTAGAATAATATATTTTTTTTTTGTATGTTTTTGAAGAAAATGAGAGTTGAATCAGGGGAGGAAAAGAAAAATACTCGTGTAAATGAATTGCATAATTCAGGTTATACATTTTCTTTATAGTAAATTCAATCATGTATTAGTATTTTCAAAAGCATTTTATTTTGCCTAATGTCTTCTATTTTATTCGTTTTAACTCAAAAAAAAAAAGCGAGAGAGAGAGAGAAAAAAAAGGAAAAAAAGAGAGAGAGAGAGAGATAGAATGAGTGAGTGAAAAAAGAAAATCACGGGACGCCAAGGAAACCAAACGTCAGCAGCCAACAAAAGCAAATCCACCGCCAAGAAAGACGAAAGAAAAAACGCGACTAAGGAACAGTTTGCACGACAGAACAAGTTGGGGTTTTCTGGGCTTTTCACCTCTCTGTATCTCAGCCCCGTGAAAACCCCCGGAGTTGATTTTTGGTATATTTAACTTCTAGTGGCCCCTTACGACATAAACCAAAATACAATCCCCAGGACCATCAGGGGGAGGAGGAATGTATTTTCTTTAATCTGATGCACAAATCAGCTTAGTTGGCTAATAAATAAATAAATTAGAGAGATTTTTTAAATTTATACCAAAAACGCGACTCCAAAAAGTGGTCAAAATCGAGTTTTTGAAAAAAAATCTCCTACATTCAATTTTTTTTTCAAACATGGCATTAGGTGATTAAACGTGAAATAACCCAGATCCGTTACTTGTCTAACCACGATAATTTAGAGAAAACCAAAATATCTTTTCACATGTCTCTTTTACATGATTTTCAAGTGAAAGACAAATCTATGGGTAAAAAGAGGTTTTATTCATAACTAGTGATACCCGCACGGCTTTGCCCGTAATAGAAAATTAAAAGGTCTTTTGGTTCGCCTGTATATTTACAAATAATGTATATTGAATTTTCTCGCCAACTGGCTTGTGCCCATGTTACGGTTCCACGTTATGATAATTTCGTAATTTACTCGTCCATCTTATGATATTTTTGTTCTTAAAATTGGAATAGAAAAAGAACCACATCGAATTTTCAAAAAATCGCTTCGAGGTGCACATTCCCATGCTACGAACTAACTTTGTGCCAAATTTCAAGAAAATCTGCCGAACGGTCTAGGCGCTATGCGCATCACAGAGATCCTGACAGAGATCCTGACAGACATCCTGACGGACAGAGGGACTTTCAGCTTTATTATTAGTAAAGATAAAGAAAAGATAAAGATAAAGATAAAGATAAAGAAGAGAAAAGAAAAAAAAATTTGGAAAAAAAAAATAGAACCGACTTCAAAATTGCTCTAAAAAGTGAAAAATAATTTTATTCTTTAAACACCATCGATAAAACTTTTAAACATAATTTTTGAAGTTGGCGCAAAAGCGAGCCATATAACTCAATTATAAAATTAACCGGGCTCAGTTTCTTCACTACCACATACATTATGCATATGTGAGTAACTATATAAATGCTTCGTTCCTAACTTTGGATGATTTTCTGAAAAAAATATGAACGAAGCATGGTTACATTGTATTTCACTTTCAGTTTTTGCGCCAACTTCAAAAATTATGTTTAAAAGTATTATCGATGGTGTTTAAAGAATAAAATTATTTTTCCCTTTTTAGAGCAATTTTGAAATCGGTTCTATTTTTTTTTCCAAATTTTTTTTATTTCATTCTTTTTTCTATTGCAAATTGGAGCGTAATGTTTTGAATAACGTGTCACAAAATGTTTTCTATTAATGGGGTCGTTTCCAAAATTTTAAAAGTATTTTTTTCTGAACGAGCATGCTTAAAAACATAGAATCTGACCATTTTTAAATAATTTCTTTAAGTTTAATATTTAAAAAAAATTACTTAAATCGACGCTCTTTCATCGTTTAACGCTTCGACCGATGACATCACAACGATGAAATGCCACTCAGTGTTGCCATTCACGATCCAAAATATTTAATTCGCATCTTTACTCACGTCTATTGGCACGATATGGTTGATATCAAGCGTAGAGCGCAATTATAATTCCCTTCTTGATTATCATAACATGGAAATGCGGTAGAAAGATGCGCCTTAGTGCATCATGTGTGACGTCATAAAGACCACGCCTTGTTTGAAGAATCGGACATTTTAAAAAATTAATTAAAAAATAACTGTTGGGAAAATGAAAGTATTTTCTGAGTCCATGTTATTATTATTATTATTTTTTTGCTTATTCTATCAATTTCAGTGACAAAAAGTACTACTTTTGACTGAAGGAAACAACCCCATTGTCATTTTAGTTGATGCTTATTGTTATGTAAAGCTACAAATTATTGTCCCGTTGTCAGAGCTAAGATATAATTGAAAGCAACTACGAACTGCGAAAAGTGGGGGCAAACCTAATCTTACAACGTCGTAATAGTGTAATCAGGATCTGCGTAGCCTTCACAGCGCTGCAAGGTTAAGTTTTCCCGACTAAAGTTACAGCATCCAGAGACTGCAGTTTCGTTCTTATTTGGGGGCTCATCATTGTGGAACAATAGCCATAACCTTGATGAAGGCAATTAACCTCATATAAACGCTGAATGCATCTTCATACTTTTAGCAGAAGTCATACAAATTTCTGTCTAAACCGTAGCTTTGATCCTTATTTTTTCGAGGTGAAGCCGAACCTAGACACCTCCGCTGGTTTTCTAAAGTAATTTCAGTTACACTAGTGAAAACATACTCAGCGTTTATAAGAGCTTATTTCCTGCAGCTCCAATATAACTAGTCCAGACTGATGAGCCCAAACTAAGAGCGAATTAGATGCTGTAAATAAACTGTTCGGTACTGCTTCTTATTGTTATCGGTTCACACGTTACATACTGTTTTTCATTTTTTGGCTTTTTTATTTTTTATTTTTGTGCCAATTGATGTTAATAGTGCATTGCTTCCCTCTACTGTTACTTATCTTGGAACATACTGTAGTTTTGTCATTTCATTTTCATTTTTTGAAGCTTTTTCTACCAGTAAACCTTCTTCAGTTTTTGTAATTTGGAGAATCACAGTATTGGTTTACGCTCTGCCTGTAGTTGACCACAATGAGAATAAACTAGAAAATGCTAGACATAGCATTTTCTAGAATATGCATTAGAATAGATGTTAGAAAAGGCATTCACATATCCTATTCTTAAATAGTATAGGGTTCTGCAGTCAAAAAATGTTTGAGATAAAAAGTAATGTTCCAAAACAGATCGACTTGAAATCGAGAACTTAGAATCTCGAAAGCAAGAATTTGTATGTGTGTGTGTGTTTTGGATGAAGTATGTGATTTTGTCTGTAAGCGAAATTATAACAGGGGGACACGTGTCCGCGTGCCCTCCCCCCCCTGGCCACTGACTAGAGCCATATAAAGGCTATTTTTACACATTCAATGTTGGTGAATGTGTAAAAATAGCCTTTTTGAAGCCTCTTCGCATTTTGCAAGAACTTCTGGTTTATTACTGTATTAGTGTTAATGTTTATTCTGCAGAATAAAAGTTAAACAAAGTAAACCACTTTTGAATATGAAATATTTTGTGATTAAAAAGAAATGTAAAACAAGTGTTTAAAAAGAGACTTGATTAATTAACCTGTTCATGTTGAAGAACTGAAAACCTTCACGAAATTATCAAGAGAAATTCTTATGTACCGTTCTAATTCTACACTAAAACAGAGTTATTAACTTTATTTCATCGTTATTAAGTCACATATTACAACATTATAACAAAAACAGAGACAAATTTGAGACCAAAAACTAATTTATTTGGAGCAATTTGTTGTATTACATTTTTTGAGTTTTATCGGTTATGCAATCACATTTCTGATAGGATGCACTACAAATCGTTCTAAAAAAAGTCTATCTTGATTTTAATTGATCTATTTTTGTCGTCGAAACGTGTGTTTATTGTGGAAAAGGCAGCAAGAAATGGAAAACTAGACAAGAGAACGAGCTTTGAAGAGGCGAAGAAGCAGCAAATTCCGAGTCATTCGACCGGTAGTCAGCAGTAATCATCATCATGAATAAACATCACCAGGCACTACAAGTGAATAGTCGTCATTTTCGTCACTTGGAAGTCATCAACATCAGAGAATAGTCGTCGTAGTTGCCTTGTCGCTATCAGTCAGTCAGTAAAGTCATCAATTCGGTTCCGTAATAAGTCATTGCTAGTATTCACGGCCCATTGGACCTTTGGTGAATGATCAAGTATTCACACAGTCAATAGTTTGGTGATGGATCAAACATTCACATAGTCAGTAGTTTCTGCGATTGATCAAACATTCACATTGTCAATAGTTTGGTGATCAATCAAATATTCACATAGTCAATTGCTTGGTGATTGATCAAATATTCATAGTCAATAGTTTGGTGATCGATCAAATATTCACATAGAAAACAGTTTTGAAATCTATCAAACTTGAACATAGTCAATAATTTGGTAATCAAATATTCATATAGTCAATAGTTTGGTGATCGATCAAACATTTACATAACAGTCACAGTGTCACTATCTTCATAGTAAGCAAACATTTCATCTTTTTCAAATCAACATTAATAATTACATAGATTTTTCAAAATAATCACTTTTCAAGAAATTCATAAGCAAAGGCGTCAACTAATTTAAAAATAAATATGTACAAAATTCTATTTACACTATATACAGTCACAATAAGTTAATATCCATCCATTTTAAGGTATTTTTTTTGTTAACCGCAGGTTTTCTTGGCGGTTTTGGTGGCGGAGTTTGAGTAGCCACAGTGTTTTTGTTATAAATGGGTTTGCAAATTATAAATATAACGTGGAGTTTTTGTCCACTTATTTGTGTAGCCACATTTGTTTTGTGGATGACAGGCTTCGTGAGAAGCACGTTGAGGTGTTTCCTCAAACAATCCAATGCATGAAGTAAAAGTAAGGCCGAGACGCTGTACAAGAATCCCGACACATCGTGGTAACCAATGTAGTCGGTGAGTTTAGCTCCGAAATAGATATAAAGAGCAAGAGTAAGAAATAGACTAACCATCCTCGTCATCTTAGAGGTAGCTAGACTTTAATAGTTCTAAAATAAATCACAATTCAAACAGCAATTCAAAAGAAAGCAATCTTTTTAAGCTTTAATCTATACAGCTTTAAAACAAATGAAACGATTTTGTCAATAATGAGAAGACTTCAATTGTTGTGGCTAATAAAAATTCATTGTTACGTTTGAGGGTTTTCAATATTGTAACATTACAAAAATGTTATTGTTGTAGCTATTGAATTTCAAAAGACAACAATGATTTATAATAATACTACCCGGAGTACAATAAAAATAATAAAAGAAAAAAGCAGAACTTCCACGTGTCTTGCAATTTTTCGAACTATTTTTTTTTTTAATTACGAGGTGTTACGCAAATTTGAGTTTAACTATTAGTATTTTGTTTGTTGTTTACCTATGTTGTTAAACATTATACTAATATTATATTTTAAAGATTTCGTGGGAACAAACTAATGTTTATTTTCAGTAAGTTACAGCCCTATAGCCAGGGCTAAGGCAGAAATACATGAAATACACCGCCAACTCAGTCAATTCCAGCCGAGGACTGCAGTTTCGTGCTTATTAGCACTCATCAGCCCGGCATAGGAATGACTGAGCTGGAGGTGGAAAACCTCTTAAGGATGATAGAGAGAGGTTCTTTCCCTGGCTATAGGGCTGTAACTTACTGAATATACCTGCCTTGCCTTCAATCTTCGAGTTGAACCGAACCATTGCTTCGGTCACTCGTCTGGTCAGTGCTAATTCTTGTACTAGCTACCAGTTTGTTTGGCACTCTTGGCAAACAACTTGTTTGCCATTTAAAGTGTTTCCTTGCTTACTCTAAGGTGCTATTATCATTAAATTAGTGTAAAAAGGAAGTCATGTGAGGTACACATCAGCTCGTTTTGTTTCTTATTCAGCCAGCACAATCTATACTTCTCGTACCAAGATTATTACCAAACCCTGGTACAGCTCTTAACTTTATAATACGACATAGGTAACTTTGTTTTTTAATTTTATTTGTTTCTTCAACACTGTATTAGAGATCAATGTTTTTACAAAAAAAAAAAAAAATAATAATAATAATTTTCACAAATCATCATTATTGGTTTGTCTTCTAAAAAATTTACGATCAATATGTATTTAAAATTTTAAAATGTGATTAAATTTAATCAATTGAATTGCTATGTAGAATTTGAATTTTGAGGAAAATAATTTTTTTTCTTCCCCCAAAATTCTCCAGAAAGGAATTCAAAAATTATGTTTAAAAGCATTATCGATGGTGTTTAAAGAATAAAATTATTTTACACTTTTTAGAGCAATTTTGAAGTCGGTTCTATTTTTTTTTTTTTTTCAAATTTTTTTTATTTCATTCTTTTTAGTGTAAATGTAGGTATTTCAGAAATAGTAAGAAGTTATCATCACGAAACTTCGCCTTTTTTTTCATAAAAATTCCATACTAAAAAAAAAAAAAATTATAAACACGCATTAAACTTTAGGCGATTGGCACTAAAAACTTATCTTTGTTCCTCTCTGGAATTCATGTGTAGTTAATTTAATTATAACCATTTAAATCTTACGTTTTCCCTAACTAGTTTCCATTTCATAACATACAAGTTGCTTGTTATGCAATCCTGTATTTTCTTACTTATCCCTGATCATCTGTTATTGGCGTAGATGATAACGATAAAAATACTACTGTGTAGTTGAGGCAAACCAAATGGTAGCATTGTGAAGGCTAAGCAGATCCTAATCACTGCATCACCTCGCTTCCAGGTTAGGTTTACCCCCTCTATGGCGCAATAGCACTGAAGAAGGGAAGATTTCGATAATTCACATAGGCTTACTATAAATCAGCAGAATTACCAAAATCAAGTTATTTATGCCAAAAATGAGACGTCAGCGCCAGATTCCCGATTATCGAAATATCCCCCTGAAGAAATTTGATGCTTGCTTCAGAAAGGACTTCATTCAAAATTATCACTACAATTACTATTAATGTTACTGTCGTATGGCACCAAACTTTCATAACAATGGGTTTTATATTTAATCATTTAATAGGGAAATTGCATGAAATTTGTTGTTTTTTGCCCATAACTTTTTTTCTAAAGGACAAATATGGTCAAGCAAAGTAATAGGACCTAAGTTGAGCCATCCCCTATCCATTAAAAAAAGAATAATCAAAATCGGTTCACTAGGTGAGACGCTGTGAGCGGACAAACAAACAAAATAAAAACATACATACGGTATGAACTGATAACCGCCTCCTTTTTGAAGTCGGTTAAAAATCCTCAACGAATTAAACGTTTTACAATAAAGACAATTCTCAAAGAAGTCTTCACTGCAATAGCACTGCTTCTGTCAGAAAACCCAATTTACAGAGACGTCGGGGTTCACTTTTTCCGTCCCCCTGGTTTCATGAAGTAATAGTACTTTTTTTGCGAAATCATGATTATTAATAGTAAACATAGTGTTTCTTCATTTCTGTATGCCCTTTTTTACATGCATTTCAAATTGAAAAAAAATGTACGGGAATAAAATCTAATTTTTTTTTTGCAAAAGGAAAGGAAAATCCAAAAAAAAAAAAAAAAGACATTTTTGCAATGAAGAAATTTTTAATTAAGTCTTTACAAACAACACTGCTTTTGTGAAAAAATAGTTTATAGTGATGTCCGTGTCCCAACTTGTTTCTTTCACCTTGGTTTCTTGAACTGACACGTTTCTGCTTAATCATGTTACGCGAATTGCGAACTCAATGTCTCTTTTTTCATGCATGCCCCTTTTTGCATGCTTTTTACATTAAAGAAAAATGCACGCTTCACAAATTTTGTTTTATTTACACACTAGTGGCACCCGCTCGGCTTTGCCCGTAATAGAAAAATTAAAAAGTCTTTTGGTTCGCCTGTATATTTACAAATAATGTATGGTGAATTTGGCTTGTACCCACGTTACAGTTCCACGTTATGATAATTTCGTATCTCGCCAATTGGCATGTGCTCATGTTACGGTTCCACGTTACGATAATTTCGTAATTTATGATAGTTTTTTTCTTAAAATTGGAACAGAAAAAGAACCACATCGAATTTTTGAAAAAATGCTTCCAGGTGCACACCCCCATGCTACAAACTAACTTTGTGCCAAATTTCATGAAAATCGGTCGAACGGTCTATTCGCTATGCGCGTCAAAGACATCCTACAGACATCCTCCGGACAGAGAGACTTTCAGCTTTATTATTAGTAAAGATAAAGAAGAAAGATGAGAGAAAAGAATCCTAAAAAATCAAGGATTTTAGTAATTTTCAATTTTTATTTTGTATACTTGTTTTTCTTTTTTTATTGTTTTCCAACATCTTTCTGTTTTCCTGAACTATGTTTATTCTTCATTTCGCTAAATGTGACAGTTGATTCGTAACAAAAATATTTCGAACATGAAATTTATTGCTAATCTTCTTTACTAATAATAAAGCTGAAAGTCTGGATCTCTGTCTGGATGTCTGTGACGCGCATAACGCCTAGACCATTCGGCCGATTTTCATAAAATTTGGCACACAATTAGTTCGTAGCATAGGGATGTGCACCTCAAAGCGATTTTCGAAAATTCGATTTTGTTCTTTTTCTATTCCAATTTTAAGAAAATTTTGTCGAGCAAATTATCATAACGTGGACGAGTGCAAATTACCATACGTGGTGGACGAGAAAATTATCACAACGTGGAACATGGGTAAGCAAATGAACATAGCGAATTGGCGAGAAATTCACCATCCATTATCTTTATCTTTACTAATAATAAAGCTGAAAGTCTCTCTGTCCGGATCTCTGACTGTCAGGATCTCTGTGACGCGCATAGTGCCTAGACCGTTCGGCCAATTTTAATGAAATTTGGCACAGAATTAGTTTGTAGCATGGGGGTGTGCACCTCGAAGCGATTTTTCGAAAATTCGATTTTGTTCTTTTTCTATTCCAATTTTAAGAGCATTTTCCCGAGCAAAATTATCATAAGATGGACGAGTAAATTACAAAGTTATCATAACGTGGAACCGTAACATGGGCAAGCCAATTGGCGAGAAATTCATTATACATTATTTGTAAATATATAGGCGAACCAAAAGAATTTTAATTTTCTGCTACGGGCAAAGCCTTGCGAGTGCCACTAGTTTGTAAATATACAGGCGAACCAAATGACCTCTTGATTTTCTACTACGGGCAAAGTCGTGCCGGTACCTCTAGTTTATTAATAAGCGGTTTCATTTTTACAGCAAAATGTATTTTATGGTTTTTTTTACAGAAATTTATTGCTTAACGGTTTTCTCTGGGAGGGAATCATGCAATAAACTTTGGCGTTGAGTTCCATTTTGTCTTGTTTTGCTTTTGTTAATTGCTCATTTTGATATTTAAGCTGTCTGCTGTCCATTTTCATTGTTTTTACTGGATGTCTTTACATCTAGAAGCTCACACCTTTGAATTGAAAAAGGGGTGTCTTGAAACCCAGAAACACGTGTATTCTATAATTTGTTTATTTGTGGTAAGCAACGCTGAGTTATTTCCTGTTACAATATAAACTTGTTTATCTGGACTAATTGGGACCAAAGACTATGAGACCCGTCCTTGTCCTTTCTTTGTGTGATTGTGTTGTTGTTTTGTGAATGGTTACCTTGCCTACAACAGAAACGGGTTTTTATGGCATGCGTGTACTGGAAGTCGAACTTACACCAAATTACTGTACAGTTGGAAAAGTGAAGCAGCGCGCCTCAAATTGCCGGCCTAGATGGCACAAGACAACAACAACAACAGATACGGAATTTGAATCTGATGTTGGTCTAGATATCTGAAGTAAAACTGGTTATTAACTACAAGTATAGACAATTTCACTACGAAATTTCATGTTACTACACAACTTTTATTTTGAGTATATTATTGAAAGAAAATATAAAATCTAAGAATTGGGGAGCAAAATACAAACTTATTGGAAATAATCTGGGATCTAGGTGAAACTGGAATGTAGCATCAATCACTCTCACGAAATTATGGATTAGCAGGAATGTAGTTTTCAACATGTCCTTTTGTGCACATGCCCGCACATTTGCTTGAAAATCGCCGTTTACATCAATTTTCTGTTCCTGAACATGATCAGGAAGTAAAGAAATTTGAGGCAAAGTGAAATGGTGAAACATTGACTCTATTTGTAGGGCCATGTGTCTGGTAATAATTTAACTATGCAGTAATACGTATAGTCTGTTCCAGTCATTAAAAAGTTGCCTCTGGAAGATCATAGCATATGATAATACAAGCGATTTTCAAAAATTGGTACCAACTCATAATTTAATATTTTGCTATAAGTCAAAAATTATTATTGTTGCTAGCTGCGTCGTCCGGCTTTGCACGGTCCACCTCGAAAATAAAAGTTATGTCAAGTGACGCGAGTTCAACACTCGACGTTAAATTCCGGTTATCACAAATTTGCCATTTCAACTGCGCTTGCGCGCGGACTTTGCTAATTTCAAAAATCTTGCTAAAGTTAATTACAAGCATTTTAAATTTGTTAATAAATATGAGACAGCAACAGATAAAAATTAGAAATCACAAAGTTTTCTCTGATTTAGTTTTTAGGCCTCGGTAACGATTGAGTTTTGCGTCTTAATTATTAATGGATTTGAAGTCTGATTTTCTATCAAACAAAGGCCATTTTCAGGGCCAAATTTTTAAATACAAAGCCGAACCCTCAACCTAAATGAAAATGTATAATACTAAGCTGTTTACGCCTAACGTAATATATCCGCAAAAGACAGATATCTATACTCATGTTCCAATCATTTTTGAAGTACACAACGTGTTTTACGTTTATGTTAATAAATGTTTTCAAACCAATAAATATTGAAGTGTCATTTTTCTCTTTACATTATAAAGATTATCAGTTATTCATATCCGTAGTTTCACATTATATATTACGAAATCGCTGTGAAAGTATTCTAATCACATTCATTAATTTGTTGAGACTCTAGCTCAGCCTAAATATAAACAAGCAACACGAAATCTTAAAATAGAAAGCCCAAAAAGCTAAGTCTGCGCGCAAGCGCAGTTGAAATGGCAAATTTGTGATAACCGGGATTTAACGTCTAGTGAGTTCAACACTCAAGCTTAAACCAAAAAAAAAAAAAAGAAGTCTGAAATTTTGCGGCAGATTGCGGAAAACCCCCCAAAAAGTAAACATTTTAAATCCCCTGATTACAGGAAAAGCCTCAAAACGAAAACAAGAATTTTACCTGTTCATATTCGAGGAAAAAAAATGGCAACAGATCTTTCATCTCAATGATTTTCCTCACGTTATACATTTTAATAAAAGCATTGTTGCGGAAAGTTGAGATGAAGCACTAAATAACAATTTGAATGGGGGAAAGCCTTCGAAAAATAGGGATTTTATGTCAAAATCCAAGCTTTATAATTAATAGTTTTTAATTGATATCTCCGTTAGTTATTATCGGAGGATTATGTTAAATAGCCAAACACGAAGACGGGAAGATTACGAATCCATCGATACCTGGTTCGATGGTCAGTTCACTGTCGTTCGGGAGAAGAAGCTTAGACATGCATAGACACATAGGTACATATACTCAGTTTTTAATTATATAAGAGACTAGCTTTTACCCGCTGCTTCGCTCACGTTGATGTAGTTTTTTTCAATCGATTCAAGTTAATGGTCAACACAAGGAGAGGTCAAATAGTTACCAAAAAATGGTTTCTCCCCAGTTTCGCCGACATTTAAGTAAAAAAGTTAGTTTGGATAATTCTCAAAAATTTCAATTCGAGTGAGGTCAACAATTCTTAAATAACGTCAATTATTTCCCTTATAATTCCCATTCCCGTCTAATGGTGTCCAGCGCTACACCTGCTATCTAAATTATTGTATAACTTCTTACCGGAGAAATCGTCCCAAAATAGGGTCAACAGTCACTACAAATCCAGATTCTAATAATGTCCCTTTAGAGTGAGAACATCAAACCTTTAAAATCCCCCACGTGAAAGAAATTGACTGTTTCTTAACAACATAAACAGTCCTGATTAAAATACCAAAAAAGTTCAGAGTAAAAATACCATTAAAATCAAAGTATGCACAACAGTTTTTTTTAAAGTTAACATCTAAATGAGGATAATAATACAAAAACTTCTCATTTCGGAAAGAGAAACATCCCTTAAAATCTCTATTAGAATGGTGATATCAGCGTTTTCAAATAACATCTCCTTCTGAAGATCTAATTCATGATTAATTCCAAAAATCTTCATCAGTACAGGTCCGATAGCAGAAAAAGCAAATTAAAAAAAAAAGAAATGAAGAACAATACTCTCTATTGTCGCTATTAAAGTAGGGATATTAATTCCACAAAATCCTAATTAGCACCATTAATCCTTAAAAACACACGCAACAAAAAAAAAAAAAAAAAAAAAAAAAAAGAAAAAAAAAAGAGAAAATTTAAAGTAACATAACTCCGCCTATCGAATAAGTTTTTAAAAAGTCATTTTGTTTTTTTCCAATTAAATTCATTTTCTTCAACGAATGCAATTTAATTCATTATGCATTTTTGCAATTAAAAGCAGCGTAAAAATGTAAAATAATCCAAATCCATTATTTATCGGAAAAAGGACCACTGTGCCATACATTCGTCAGAGACTTGCCAAGTTTATAAAACTGCGTAAAATGTTTGCTTAATCTACATTCATAAGATATAAATTTTAATTCCGAACAGAAAATGTTACAAAGAAAATTTTCCTCATTCATTTGGTCTTTCCTGGTAAAAAATAAATATTTTTCCGACGGTAACTGGGGGTAATAACTTTCTTTATTTAGTTACAGATTGTTGTACATAGCAAAAATAACCGGCGTTGATTGGGTGTGTAGTAATTGTGAGAAACAATATAGTTACTTTCATTCGTTTTCTTCTCTAACTGAAATAACTCAAAACACACCGCTTTGACGTGATTAACTAGTATGTTGTGGCCGTCACGAAACTTTCTTCTATATATTTTTTTTTTTTTTTTTCTGATCCCTCCCCATGCTTGACGAGGAAGCAATATTCCCAACAAAAACAAAATTACACATGCAAAAACTTGACGACTATCCCAATGTCTGAATTATTGCAAAAGCAAAGCAAAGAACGAAAATTGAAAGTTATTTTAAAAGCCTTGCTTGAATTAATTACAAACATTTTATTTGTTAACAAACATAAGATGGCAACAGTTAAAAATTTTAAATCATTGAGATAATATTTCCTATCATTTCCATACAATTAAAATCACGAGAAATACGCAGACGACAATCTATTACGATTTATCTTTCTTATTCGCAACTCCAACGAACTATAGGGGGCACTGCAGTCACTGTCTAATGGCGGAATTGAAAACTAAAACAAACGCATGTGGTAACGAAGAAAATGCTAAAAGTGTTGTGATTTTTGTTCGTATGCATGATTTTTTCGCTTTATTCATTTGAAAAGATTTTTCAAAGTCTTTTGGTTATTCTGACCCATATAGAAAGAGATTAGAAACCAAAAAGTATTACGAAAGTAAACAATTAATGCAGAACACACAGTAAGTTGTTCCGAAGCAGCCATTTTCACGATGTTGAATTCGGAATTCATAAATTTTTGGTTCGCTTCGAACGGCATTTTCATTTTGTACCGTTTTTTCTATACATTAGTACATAGTAAGTTCAGTTTCGTGACATTTCCAGCATTTGTTGACATTTTTGTCACATAGTGCACATACGTGGCAGACTGTCAAGAGTAACGTTTAACACTAGATAATTTATTTCTATGACTATATGATTGGATATCCAAAGAAATCATGCATTTAATTCATTCGTCATGGAAATGATTTACCTGATATGCGAAATCTTGTCAAGATACATTATTCTTTCACATAATTTTAAAACCATAAGCCTATAAACAGATTTTTGGCGAACTTTTATTTTTTATTGTTCAAATTCTTAACGTTCTTTCTGGATTTTTCAATCTGTTCTGCGATAAATATTTTCAAGAAAATTTATTTGCATACTGTCTATTTCAGTAGGATACTGTAGTAACAAAGGTTATTTAAATCATTTATGTGGAATTAGGTTAAGGAAAAGTGTCCAGTCAATGTTGTTAAGTTCGTTTTTTTTTCCATCGAATTGAAAAACTGATTCAAATTCACTCAGAACAAAATAAATAAAATGTGTACTCACAGTTTATATATGGTGGTAGTTTTCTTTTCAGTTGATTGACCATTATTTCTTTTTGCTTATCGAATTCTGTAATCTTACTATCATTTTATTCCACTCATGATAAAAATTAAAAATGGTTTAACTAAAAACGCGAAATATCGCCAAGGTTACTTTGCTCGCACAATATAACCCTAACAACTATAACCCTAAACAAATTTGGCGAAACCTTTCAGCTGAGAATAAAAGGAATAAAGTAAATTCTTTCTCGGTTAAACATTTTTCATTTTGTTCTACGATAATAAATTCAAGAAAATATTTTGCATACTGTCCATTCCAACTAAATGCTGCTGTAAAATATGATTAGTTAAATTAATTTAAGATTAAAAAAAACTCATATTCTTACAAATTCATACAAAACAATAAAAAATTTTACCTGGTATTACGTTATCCAATTTTGTTAATCCAGACTTTTCTTGTTTACGCTTCCACCATTTAATACTTTTTTGAAAGAAATAAGAAAAACTAACATTATTTTGAGAAGCTCGAGAATACTACTAAGGGACGAATTAATTTCTGTAGCTGAAAGCAAACTAAGACACATCGATTGCGTTAATAAATACTCAGAACAAACTGCCTGTGTTCACGTCAACAGACACACGTGATGCGCAACGTGGCAATGTTTTAGGTGCAGACGCAGTTTTATAAATCACCGCAAGGTAGCGTATTCGAGCGCTGGAGTTCCGAATTGTTGCATTAATAAAAATATTTTTTATTCGCAAAAAAAAAAAAAAAAAAAAAAAAAAATCAACACCTCTTGGAGCGATCGGCGTCAAAATTGAACCAAAGCCTGTTTACATATGGATTCACATATATTCCAAATTTCAACCAGAACGTAGCATTACTTCTTGAGATAGGGCACTCAAAATGGAAAAAAAGAACGGGTGATTGCGCTACCCCCCTTTTTAGCTGTTGACACAAAAATAAAATCAGTTCTTATACCCACTAAGGGCTACTTGCCGATAAATTTTTCTTTCATTCCGTTCATTATTTCTTGAGATACAGCAGTCACAATTGACGACAAAAAACGTTCTATAGCTCAACCCCCGTTTGAGTTATTGACACCAAAATTGAATCAGCACCTGTTCCTGTTAATACCAACATATGGACCAAATTTTGTTTGATTCCGCCAGTTACTTCCTGAGGAATAGCAAGCACGCGTAACTCGAAAAACGTCCCATTGCTCCACCCCCCTTGGAGGAATTCGCGCCAAAAACTAATGGGCACAAGTTCACATAAGGGCACATATGTGTACTAAATTTCGTTCGATTTCATGCGGTAGTTTTTGTTGTAGAGCAGCCACAAAAAACTGGTCACACACAGACGTGACACACATACATACACACATACATACATATACACACACACACACACAGACAGACAGACATTTTCCAAAAATGGTCGAAATGGACTCAGCACACCTCAAAACTTTCGAATCCGTCAAAATTCGAAATTCGAAAATTTGCACGAATCCAATACTTTCTTCTATATATTAGATATAGAAGAAAGTAAAAATCGAGCTTTTTCCTTACCCATAAAAGTAAAATGGCAATAAATACGAAGGACAAAATAGCACGCTTTTAGAAACGAAAAAACGACATTAAAGAATATACAAATTTCAGGAATTTCACTTGTTTAAAACGATTTACCTTTTTACTTTCTTCTATATCTAATATATAGAAGAAAGTATTGGATTCGTGCAAATTTTCGAATTTCGAATTTTGACGGATTCGAACGTTTTGAGGTGTGCTGAGTCCATTTCGACTATTTTTGGAAAATGTCTGTCTGTCCGTGTGTGTGTATGTATGTGTGTGTGTGTGTGTGTGTGTATGTATGTGTGTCACGTCTGTGTGTGACCAGTTTTTTGTGGCCGCTCTACAACAAAAACTACCGCATGAAATCGAACGAAATTTGGTACACATATGTGCCCCTATGTGAACTTGTGCCCATTAGTTTTTGGCGCGAATTCCTCCAAGGGGGGTGGAGCAATGGGACGTTTTTCGAGTTACGCGTGCTTGCTATTCCTCAGGAAGTTACTGGCGGAATCAAACAAAATTTGGTCCATATGTTGGTACTAACAGGAACAGGTGCTGATTCAATTTTAGTGTCAATAACTCAAACGGGGGTTGAGCTATAGAACGTTTTTTGTCGTCAATTGTGACTGCTGTATCTCAAGAAATAATGAACGGAATGAAAGAAAAATTTATCGGCAAGTAGCCCTTAGTGGGTATAAAAACTGATTTTATTTTTGTGTCAACAGCTAAAAAGGGGGGTAGCGCAATCACCCGTTCTTTTTTTCCATTTTGAGTGCCCTATCTCAAGAAGTAATGCTACGTTCTGGTTGAAATTTGGAATATATGTGAATCCATATGTAAACAGGCTTTGGTTCTATTTTGACGCCAATCGCTCCAAGAGGTGTTGATTTTTTTTTTTTTTTTTTTTTGCGAATAAAAATATTTTTATTAATGCAACAATAAGAAAAATAAATCGTAATAGATTGTCGTCTGCGTATTTCTCGTGATTTTAATTGTATGGAAATGGTAGGAAATATTATCTCAATGATTTAAAATTTTTAACTGTTGCCATCTTATGTTTGTTAACAAATAAAATATTTGTAATTCATTCAAGCAAGGCTTTTAAAATAACTTTCAGTTTTCGCTCTTTTGCTTTGCTTTTAAAATAATTCAGACATTAGGATAGTCGTCAAGTTTTTGCATGTGTGATTTTGTTTTTGTTGGGAATATTGCTTCCTCGTCAAGCATGGGGAGGGATCAGAAAAAAAAGAGAAAAATATAGAAGAAAGTTTCGTGATGGCCACAACATACTAGTTTACTTTCTTCTATATCTAATATATAGAAGAAAGTATTGGATTCGTGCAAATTTTCGAATTTCGAATTTTGACGGATTCGAACGTTTTGAGGTGTGCTGAGTCCATTTCGACCATTTTTGGAAAATGTCTGTCTGTCTGTGTGTGTGTGTGTGTGTATGTATGTGTGTGTGTGTGTATGTGTGTATGTGTGTGTGTGTGTGTATGTATGTGTGTGTGTATGTATGTGTGTCACGTCTGTGTGTGACCAGTTTTTTGTGGCCGCTCTACAACAAAAACTACCGCATGAAAGCGAACGAAATTTGGTACACATATGTGCCCCTATGTGAACTTGTGCCCATTAGTTTTTGGCGCGAATTCCTCTAAGGGGGGTGGAGCAATGGGACGTTTTTCGAGTTACGCGTGCTTGCTATTTCTCAGGAAGTTACTGGCGGAATCAAACAAAATTTGGTCCATATGTTGGTATTAACAGGAACAGGTGCTGATTCAATTTTGGTGTCAATAACTCAAACGGGGGTTGAGCTATAGAACGTTTTTTGTCGTCAATTGTGACTGCTGTATCTCAAGAAATAATGAACGGAATGAAAGAAAAATTTATCGGCAAGTAGCCCTTAGTGGGTATAAGAACTGATTTTATTTTTGTGTCAACAGCTAAAAAGGGGGGTAGCGCAATCACCCGTTCTTTTTTTCCATTTTGAGTGCCCTATCTCAAGAAGTAATGCTACGTTCTGGTTGAAATTTGGAATATATGTGAATCATATGTAAACAGGCTTTGGTTCTATTTTGACGCCGATCGCTCCAAGAGGTGTTGATTTTTTTTTTTTTTTTTTTTTTTTTTTTGCGAATAAAAATATTTTTATTAATGCAACAATAAGAAAGATAAATCGTAATAGATTGTCGTCTGCGTATTGCTCGTGATTTTAATTGTATGGAAATGATAGGAAATATTATCTCAATGATTTAAAATTTTTAACTGTTGCCATCTTATGTTTGTTAACAAATAAAATATTTGTAATTCATTCAAGCAAGGCTTTTAAAATAACTTTCAATTTTCGCTCTTTGCTTTGCTTTTGCAATAATTCAGACATTGGGTCAAGTTTTTGCATGTGTAATTTTGTTTTTGTTGGGAATATTGCTTCCTCGTCAAGCATGGGGAGGGATCAGAAAAAAAAAAAAAAGAAAAAGAAAAATATAGAAGAAAGTTTCGTGATGGCCACAACATACTAGTTATTATTATTATTTATAGCTTATTTCCAAAGAATGATTTTGATTGATGCCTGTTTACATATGGATTCACATATATTCCAAATTTCAACCAGAACGTAGCATTACTTCTTGAGATAGGGCACTCAAAATGGAAAAAAAGAACGGGTGATTGCGCTACCCCCCTTTTTAGCTGTTGACACAAAAATAAAATCAGTTCTTATACCCACTAGGGGCGTACTTGCCGATAAATTTTTCTTTCATTCCGTTCATTATTTCTTGAGATACAGCAGTCACAATTGACGACAAAAAACGTTCTATAGCTCAACCTCCGTTTGAGTTATTGACACCAAAATTGAATCAGCACCTGTTCCTGTTAATACCAACATATGCACCAAATTTTGTTTGATTCCGCCAGTAACTTCCTGAGGAATAGCAAGCACGCGTAACTCGAAAAACGTCCCGTTGCTCCACCCCCCTTGAAGGAATTCGCGCCAAAAATTAATGGGCACAAGTTCACATAGGGACACATATGTGTACTAAATTTCGTTCGATTTCATGCGGTAGTTTTTGTTGTAGAGCGGCCACAAAAAACTGGTCACACACAGACGTGACACACATACATACACACACACACATACATACATACACACACACACACAGACAGACAGAAATTTTCCAAAAATGGTCGAAATGGACTCAGCACACCTCAAAACGTTCGAATCCGTCAAAATTCGAAATTCGAAAATTTGCACGAATCCAATACTTTCTTCTATATATTAGATATAGAAGAAAGTAAAAAATGTACATAGCAAAAATAACCGGCGTTGATTGGGTGTGTAGTAATTGTGAGAAACAATATAGTTACTTTCATTTGTTTTCTTCTCTAACTGAAATAACTCAAAACACACCGCTTTGACGTGATTAAAAATCGACCTTTTTCCTTACCCATAAAAGTAAAATGGCAATAAATACGAAGGACAAAATATCCCGCTTTTAGAAACGAAACTAGTATGTTGTGGCCATCACGAAACTTTCTTCTATATTTTTCTTTTTTTTTCTGATCCCTCCCCATGCTTGACGAGGAAGCAATATTCCCAACAAAAACAAAATTACACATGAAAAAACTTGACGACCATCCCAATGTCTGCATTATTGCAAAAGCAAAGCAAAGAGCGAAAATTGAAAGTTATTTTAAAAGCCTTGCTTGAATTAATTACAAATATTTTATTTGTTAACAAACATAAGATGGCAACAGTTAAAAATTTTAAATCATTGAAATAATATTTCCGATCATTTCCATACAATTAAAATCACGAGAAATAAGCAGACGATAATCTATTACGATTTATCTTTCTTATTGTTGCACTAATAAAGCTATTTTTATTCGCAAAAAAAAAAAAAAAAAAAAAAAAAATCACTACCTCTTGGAGCGATTGGAGTCAAAATTGAACCAAAGCCTGTTTACGTATGGATTCACATATATTTCAAATTTCCACCAGAACGTAGCATTACTTCTTGAGATAGGGTACTCACAATGGAAAAAAAGAACGGGCGATTGCGTTACCCCCCTTTTTAGCTGTTGACACCAAAATAAAATAAGCTCTTATACCCACTAAGGGCTACTTGTCAAAAAATTTTTGTTTGATTCCGTTCGTTATTTCTTGAGATACAGCAGTCACAATTGAAGACATAAAACGTTCCATAACTCAACCCCCGTTTGAGCTATTGACACCAAAATTGAATCAGCACCTACTCCTGTTGGGGGCAACATATGGACCAAATTTTGTTTGATTCCGCCAGTTACTTCCTGAGGAATAGCAAGCACGCGTAACTCAAAAAACGTCCCATTGCTCCACCCCCCTTGGAGGAATTCGCGCCAAAAACCAATGGGCACAAGTTCACATAGGGGCACATATGTGTACCAAATTTCGCTCGATTTCATGCGGTAGTTTTTGCTGTAGAGCGGCCACAAAAAACTGGTCACACACAGACGTGACACACACACTCACACACATACATACACACACACATACATACATACACACACAGACAGACAGACATTTTCCAAAAATAGTCGAAATGGACTCAGCACACCTCAAAACGTTCGAATCCGTCAAAATTCGAAATTCGAAAATTTGCACGAATCCAATACTTTCTTCTATATATCAAAGCAAAAATAGTCAACAATACAACAATTGTCGCTATCGCCAGGGAGTTGAGATGATACCCTAAATACTATATTGTGTTGAGGAAAGCCTTCGAACATGGAAATAAAAAGCTCATAACTCATTTTTTATTATACTTAGAAATTTGGAACAGGTGCCATCTTCAGCAGAAAAATCAGAGCTTTCGATGGACATATAATGTTAATATGTGCAAGTATTTTTTCATCCTCATATTGGAGAATTTATACAAAAATTGGGTTTTATCGCCCCTAGGGGGATTTAGCCCCCCATATCGGGGTGAAAACAACCCTATGTGTTATTCTGATGCTTTAACTATATTATTGTAAAGTTTCATCGAAATCCATTCAGTAGTTTTTGCGTGAAAGAGTAACAAACATCCATACATCCATACAGACAAACTTTCGCATATATAATAGTAGTAATATTATAAATGATAAAGTTCTTGTTACTAACATTTTAAATATTAATTGACACTTACTAATATTCGGTGCAGTGTTTGTTTGTTTAGTATTAAGCTTATTTCTATTTTAAATGTTTCGTACAATTATCAAGTGCATACGGGGCAAAGTGGATAGCGCAAAGTGAAATAGTTCATATCGTTTACTTATTTAATAGTTTTTAAATCACTTATTTTTTCATTTATTAATTAATTCATTTACATTCTTTCATTTAATAGTTCACTTATTTATTCTGTTGTTCTCTTATTTTCTTATTCATTCACTATTTTATTCATTTAATTTTTCTCATATGTTAATTAATTAATTTATTTGTTTATTGTTTCATTATCTACTAGTCATTTAAATTCATTCCTTCTTTTATTTACTCATTCGTTTGATCAAAAATATTTTTAATAATCTAACTAAAAACGTTTAATTAGAAAAAAAAATATTTTTCACTTTGTTCCATGAATAAAAAGGGAAAAATTTTGCACTTTATTTTCGAAAATACAATTTTACTACTAAAATTAAAAAAAAAAAAAATTTCAATTCAAAGTTTTGTATAAACTACATTTTTTTTGGTGCTGTAATTTTCAAAACAAATTTCAAGTTCGTTCATTTTGAAAAAAAATGAAGTAATCTGAAAAATTTCACTTTGCCCCCACATTCCTCTACATCCTCATCGAAGTTTTTAAATCTCGCGCATCCAGTTAAACACCTAGTTCTCTGAACTTAGATCTGGAAAATATACAGTAATTTTGTTTTTCAGTGCTACTAAATGCTGTAATAGAAAATTACTCATTTTTTTTCTATTATTATCTATTATCTCCAATGGGAGATTTTTCGTTTGATCAAGAAGGTATGCATGACTTGGAAAGGATGAAAAGTTCTACATTGAACTTTAAAAACGTACAAAAATGAGTGATAATATCAAAAGTAGTCACATGTGATCCCAAAACTGGTTAAGTTATGATAATTTTTAGTTTTTTACTTTAATTTTTCAAACATTCGGGTCTCCCTTGAAATTCTTCTACGTCTCTCTAGGTTAAGAGCCCCTGAGTTATAGGGAAGTTCGAGTTCGTTTCATCCATCTTATTTTTCGTGAACTGATATGACTTTGATGAATCATGATTATTAATAGCGAACTCAATAATTCTTTACTTCTGTATGGCTCTTTTTATATACTTTTAAAATTAAAAAAAATATTACGGGTCACAAAATTTAATTTTACTTATACAGAATAAAAGAAAACCATAAAAAAATTAAGTACTTTTCAGTAATCTGCACTTTTAAGAAAGACCTACACTGCTTTTGTAGAAAAACATAGTTTACAGTAAAATTCCCTTCCCTCCTCTTGGTGTCTTGTAGATACTTTTTTGTCTCATCACGATGATGAAGAGCAATGTCAATGTCTTTTCCCATATGTATGTCACTTTTTACATGCTTTTCAAGTTAAAGACAAACGTATGAGTAAAACTTTGATTTTACAAGCGAATAGAAAATTCTCAACAAATTAGGCATTTCACAATAAAGAATATTCTTAATTAAAAAATCGCCCGTCAAGGTATGATGGGTGAAAATTTGCTTCTACATTTGAGCGCAGCAATTGCCTGTTTGGTGATATTTTGGTAGTTTAGGTTTCAACCGTAGACTAATAATAATAGACTCTTATTCCAGTAGATAGCGGTCATTGTTGACCATTTTTAAGTTTCTTCATTCCCATAGGATGACAGTCTTACTAGTAAAACAGTTAAGTTACCGAATTCAGTTCAGCCCTGTCAAAAAAAAAAAAAAGCGTTCCCCTGCATGTCAAATATTACTGAAAAATATTATTAAATTATTATACCGCGGCGCGGCGTGAGTTTCATTGTTTATGACGTCAGCATTGGTTATGACTATCATTTGCTATTACAGTCAACCCTCGTTTATCGCGGATAATTCGTTCCAGACTTCACCGCGATAACTAAATTTCCGCGAAGTAGGATTCTCTAGCTATTTTTCTAATTAGAGAGCATGAAACTTACGGCAATTTAAATAGGTTTTTATCATAGTTAGAGCCCCCTAGACATAAAACAGCACCCTTAGCCACAATTACGTTTGTATTACTTAATATATTGCACAAAATATGAGAAATTAGATATGTTAGACCATGGCCCCACTGAATACTTAACGGCCGTGGCAATCGCTGAAACTCATGGCAACAAAGAGGGCGCCACTGGCTACCCCTGTTTTTGTTTCCACTTGGCGTGATTGTGAACGTTGGCGCTTGGGCATCTGTGAATAAGTGATTTCTCGACTTATTATCGGGCGTACGTCATTTGATGAAAATTTTAATTTCAAAAGAAGGAATGAAGAGAAAAAGTGCTGAATAAACATTGTATTACAAAGGTGAAGAGCATTTCTTATTGTTATTTTAATATCATATCAAAAATTACGTGTAATAAAAATGTTTAACTAAACACAGAAAACATATGATTTTTTTTTAATATTAATGCGTAATTCTTAATATATTTTTTCAAACTTTTTCTTTTTTTGAAAGCTTTGCAAATAATTTTCAAATTTTTTTATTGAAAATCCCCTGGGGTTTCCTTTTTGGATACCACAGTTCTAAGATTGATGATATATGGCAGGCAGCCCTCATTTCTAATTTTACATGCTCATTTACATGCGAATTTTTTCTGCTCAATAAATTACATTGAAAAAAAAAAAAAAAAACACGCTCCGCAATCTGTAAATACATTCATTTTTCAAAACTTGAGAGGGTCATTTATTGCCGCTTTAGACCCTGATGGGGATTAGAGGGGGGGGGGTATAGGAATTTACGTTAACAATTGCCATTCTTTTCGCTCGTAATGTAGTGTATATTTTACAATGAATAGAATCTAATTAAAAACGTGCGAACAGGCCCGACATTAAAAAATTCCCTGGGGGGGGGGCAAAGGTTTTGTGTAGGGGAAAAAACAATAAAATACGAGCAAAATGCCTAATTTTAGTATGTTTGTAAAATTTAGGGGTGTCATAATTGACTCCTCCCCACCGTGATATCCCCACTTGACAGGCCTGGTTAGGAATATTCTTTTTCAAATGAGAAGAACAATAGAAAAGTTAAAAATATGATGGCAATTTAGGAAAATGAACCATTAACGTAATTTTAAAAACATTTAAAATCAGAGTGTGACTAATACATGGTTCTACGACGGGTCCGTGGTTCTCGCACCAATATTGTACGGACACCAAAATAATGTCATTTATCTATTTCCCCTTCCATTTTTAGCACATCTCATGTTATAATAACTTTAGTGTAGATTTTAGTAGTATATTAGTGCACAATACGCATAGAGATGCACAAACGCTTAGTGCACAAGAGCTATTTCGAAAAAGTGCAGAATTTTTTTCTTACAAAAGGAAATTCATAGCATAATCCAAAAATAAATAAAAAAAACATGGAGCTAGAAAAAAAACTTTCATTTTCCCGAAGCTTAGTTTTTAATTATTTTTTTTTTAAATGTCCGATTTTGAAAATAAGGCGTGGTCTTTATGACGTCACAAATGATGTACTTTGGCGCATCTGTCTACCGCGTTTCTACGTTATGATGATCAAGAAGCGAATTACATATTGCACTCTACGCTTACTATCAATCATATAGTTGCCAACACTTGTGAGTAAAGAAACTAATTGAATATTGTGCTCTGTGAGTGGCATCAGTGAATGGCATTTCATCATTTGTGATGTCATCAGCAGAAGCGTAAACAATGAAAGCGCACCGATTAATGCATTTTTTTTTAAATATTAAACTTAGTCAAGTTATTTTAATAAATGATCAGATCCTATGATTTTAAAAATGTTCTTTCAAAAAAAAAAAAAAAAAAACCCTTCAAATTTCGGAAACGACCCTGTTGCTTCACACGCTTTGAGCATTAAAAAAATGTATATAAATGTATACACCCAATCCTCTTTTTATGCGGTGAATAGGGACCGCATAAAAAAATCGTGTAAAAAAAATGCTCGAAACTTCACCAGTAGCTTTAAAAAGTTTTCGCAACTGAGTTAAAAAATATTTTTTTATGCGGTGGATAGGGATTGCATAAAAAAAGTCTCACGTAGAAAATACCCAAAATATTATATTTAAACGAAATCAAAATAAACCAAGCGATGATAATTTTGCCGACTCCCGAAAAATTTCCCGAATTAAGAAATTTTTGGAAAGTCACAGTGACTTTCAATCGGATGCCCCTGTCGACCCTTGATGATACTACCAAGCACTCGTTTGATAAATAATTTTCGCTCGTTTTATAAATAATTTTTATAAACTACACAAAAAAAAAGTCCGCACAAAAACAGGTTTGGGTGTACACACACACATCGGAAGGCGCACAGACCGGAGAGCGTTCACTTTAGCTCAGGTTCTATCCCCACCCCCAGGCTCCCACCTTACCTATAGTATCCCAGGTGCTATTACTTCAATATATTTTTCAATTGTTATAAAGTGTTCACGCAGTAAATAATTTTTATGATAAAGGTCAGATTCGGCCATAAAATATTTATCTTTCTTACGGCCTCGTATTACCTATTCTAAAAAATCAACAGTCATATTATGACGGGTGCAAATTTCTTGGTCATTTCCATTTCATTCCATTTGTAGAAACAAGAAACCCATCGAATAGGATCCTATCGCAATTCATGATGGTGAATAACTTAATTCGAACTCATCAAGCAGCCAAAATTCAAATTATTATTGTTTTTTAAAATTTAATTTTTAACATTTAACAAATACATGCAATAGGGAAAGAAACTCTTCAAATATCTACACATGAATTTGTGAAAGTAATTTTTTTTAAAAAAATGGGGAACAGATTATTTTACAAAATATCAACACTGTTGATATTTTGTAAAATCCTAGCAGGGGAGAGTTCCGTACAAAATTTATTTTGTCCTTGCAAAAGCAAAACAATGATATGATTTTTTTTACTTGCCATTTCTATGATATTTTTAAATACATTCGATTTGCGATAGCTCGAATGTAAAGAGACCGACGGAAAACTTCGACTTACCGAAAGTTTGACTTAACGATAGTTTTGGTTTTTGATATTTTAATATTAAAAACCATCGAATACTTTAATTAATATGTACATATAACAGACAAAATTACAGAACTTAAGTTTTTTAGCACAATATGCACAGTTTAATCAAATGTATTGATAGAAAAAAATCAAAAGCATGCTGGGAACCGCTTGAATAGAGCTGATTCTACTTCAGGAAATGTGCACATCTTCATTCGTTTCAAATTCGGATTGCAAGTGAAGGTGAAATAATTATTCTCCCACAGTCACTTCTTTTTTTTTCTTTTTCTTTTTCTTTTTTTCGGTCTTTCGAAATAATTTCGAGTAATCTTGGAAAAAACTTCGAGTTGAAAGAAGTTAACTTCGAGTTATTCAGAATAATTAGAATAGAATTAAAGACTAAGTTGTCAAGACTTGATAAAAATTTCGAGTTATAGTAATATTCGATTTATCGGACTTCGAAGTATCGCAAATTTACTGTACTTTTAAGAAAATTAAAATATTTAGCGATGTAAAATCCTGTAAACATTGAATTCGTCATAAAAAACTATTTTCTACACTTTAAGTATGAATGAGAAAGGAGCTTTGAACTAGAAACTTTGCAGGAAATTTGATCGCCAAGTTAGGCGAAAATTAGGATATGAATTTTTCTGTTGGAAAAATAAAATACGCTCACACAGTAGGCCGTCAAGTATCCGCAGGAATCTAAGATCTGCTTACAAATTTTTGTAATCTTGTTCTAATAGTATAGCATTAGGAGCAGCTCTAAATATCTAGCATTTCTTAAAATAAAAAAAAGTGGGGGGTAATTTTCTGTGATAGGTACGTAGCGGAGCATTTTTTAATCTGGCGATTAGTTTCAATTTTATTTACTGTCGGGGACTACTTCAAGTTACATATGAAGTATTTATTTGACGATACCATAAACTATTTTGTTATTTTCAAAGACTTGTACGAAGCGATAAGCCCTAGAAACAAGATCTAAAAGTCCATTAAAATAAAAAATAATCCTCTGAATAATTATGTTTCTCCATTAAGCGTAAAATAATCCATCAAATGATACACAAGCTATAAATGAACATGTAAAATTAAATTAAAAGAAATTGCCTAACCAACTTTAGATCCACCATTTACGCATTAAATAATCAGCTAAATAACTTTACTAATTCGATTCGAATTGGTTTTTACGGTATATTTCTGAGCATCTTGCAAAATATTGATGTTTGTTACATGTTCCATTTATTAATTAAAATAAACAAGCTTTGAAACTTGTCGTTGATTGGTGGATGCAACCGTGGCTTGTGGCGCCTCCTTGCGGTCAGAATGGGCAAATATGAAGTTTTGAGGTTTTTCCATCTAGTGTGGCCATGTTCAAGTGCAGAAATAGTTGCCCCGTTTTAACACAAGAAAGTCAAAAATTGTCAAGGCCTGGTAAGCGCCAGCGCATTCAGTGGGGCCATGGTTAGACGTAATAGATTGTTAATTAACACATTGTTAATTATTGGGAAATAAACTACACACACACGCAGCTCTTACAGACGACTAGTCTATGAAAAAACCTCAACTTGTTCGATGATGAATCAATTGCTCGTTAGTGACCGTAGGATCCCCCGTTCTTCCCCTTCATTTATGTAGGGGGAGACTACACTCCCTCAACTAGTACAACTAGCCCCTCAGACCTTACTTAAAAGCTTTCCTTACTGAAAAAACATATACTTTGTTATTCTTTTGTAGAAAAAAGTTTACACGAGTGCATAAAAAAGGCTAATTACTATATTTGAAAAAAAAAAAAAAAACCGCGATGTAGTGAAGCCGCGAAAGTCGAAGCGCGAAGTAGCGAGGGACGACTGTATATTTATATGTATGTTACGGCCAAAGCCCGAAGTTCGGCCAGTTCGCGAATTGGCTGGCCAATTCGCGAACTGGCCAAGAGGTTTGGCCAAAGCCCGAAATACTTGCAATTAATATTGCATTTTCTACTTTGGCTGGCCATTTCGCGAAGTGGCCAGGAATCCTTGGCCACTTCGCCATACTACCACCTTGGCCACCTACCATAATCAGCCCGAAATGATTATGGTAGATTTTAGGTTGACAGGTAGATGACATATCTGTCGCTTCCAAAGGCAGGGCGGGGCGTGCAAGTGATAGAAACTAGGAAGGAGGTTGATCCAGGGCCGCCGAGAGCCAAATCGAGCCCCTTGTCATTATCGTCACCTGGCCCCCCTCCTCACAACACCAGGAAAATTTATACTACTTTGATTCCGAGTTGGACCCCTTGTTTTGGATTAGGCTGACATGATGGCATCTCGTCGGGCTCGGAGGATGCTACCACGTCCCTGAGCAGGTTCTGCCAATGGTTATTAAAAACTTCGATCGCGTTTTACTTGCCGTTAGTTCTTTGACGGAGCTATGAGTGTGTATTTCTCGTATTTGCACTTCTATATGTGAATACTTTCAGTTGAAATCATATTCGATAGCTAATAAGGGGTCATTCAAGTATTGTCTAAGCAACTTTTGGTCATTTTGTACCCCCTCCCCCTCTCTCATCTTGTGAGAAAAAATAAACATACGCTATACTCCCTTCCCCTTTTGCTTACATAAGATTTTATGACATTTTATACGTCACAGGATGCTTTTTCCCCACGTCTTTTGTTGTTGCACTGTAACTGCTTCGTTATTTAATGTTTACCTTAGAATTTTTGTGGCCCCTCACCTCTTGTCAGAGAAAATAAGTAGCCTTTGGGATCTTTTCTTTCTGCTTACATAATACTTGACCGACCTAGCTAAAATTAAACATAAGGCCGTGTTTCTCAACCTTTCAGTGTTTGCGACACAAATTTTAAATAGTATATTTTTCATTCCGAAACCAAACCTAATGAGAAGTAAGGAATTTGTTGTGTGCTCCCCTCCTTAGAATTCTATTTGAAATCAATTCTATTTAAGATCCCTCTACCACCCTTACCCCCAATAAGGGTAGATGTATGATCATTAGTTTCTATTACTCTAGAAACTTCAAAAAATCTTTACAAAACCATATCTCAGAGAAAATCTCCAAGTCAAAATCAATCATGACTAAAAAAAATAGCCATAAAATAGTGATAAGAGTCCAAATATTCGGGTATATATACTTAATTGTCGGCAGCACAAGTTTTGTAAGTGACTTAATGCATGAATAATATAGACTTGTTTCCACGGGTTATTCACACCGTTGCGTTGCTGCGATAAGCCATTTCGAAAATTATGCAAGTACTTTTATTAATTACGAGCTATACCTACATGACGATGATCGTACAAAGAATCTAAAGGAAGTTACTTGAATAAATGAAAATCTACCCCACCCCATCTCTCTGATGCAAAATAATTATTTTCTTATACTAAAATGCATACACTTTTTAAGAGAACCTAAAAAAAATAATGATATATATCTGCAATTTAAAATATTTCACTAAATGAAAAGCAATTAAATAACATAAACAGTTGCTTTAAAATGTAAAATAACGAAAAATTCCATAGTTTTTTTCTCCAAACTCGAATAATAACAACGCTACCGTAACCCTGTCGATTAGCGAGCGAACCAAACTCGCATGTATTAATGATACCTTTCGTACGAAAACGTTTAAACGATAATCCCGCTCTTCCACCTTCCTCGCAGGAAAAAAGAAGGTAATTTAAAACACGTTGTATCTAGAACAAAAGGAAAATCTTGCTCCTTCATCCCCCTTAGAAAAAAAGAATTTAGCTCAAATACGCAACACAATTTATGTAAATGATCATTCCGCATCCTCTAGAAGAAAAAGTTTTAAATTAAAATCCGCATTGCAAATACAGCCAGACGAAAAGGAATTCAGTTAAAATACACGCAATCAGATTAACGTAAAATAAATGCAGTAAAACGGGAGTAAAAACGCTTCAAAACAAGGAAGAATTAAAATAAATACTATGACAGTAAGAACAACCTTTCCTTAATGTAAAAAGAAAAAAATAAGAAAAATATGCTAAGTTTTCCAGATTGCATTCCCTTCCGAAATATTGATTCATAAAAATACGAACTGTTTTACAAAGGGAAACAAACAATACTAAGTGTAAATTAAAAAAAAAAAAACATAATGACATTTATGTATAAAATATTAATAAGGACATGTAGGGGAATTTCGACAAAACGCAGTATTAAAGTAATGTCTTTAAATAATATTAACAAGAAAACTATTTTTTCTTTATGTTTGTCTTAATGAACCCTTAGTATTGAGGCTTTGCAAAATACTTTAAAATTTTTTGAAACAATATTTCTTGGTACAATATGATCTAGAATCTTTAAAATTAGGTCTATGGAGCAGAAAAAGACTGTCGATCGTCCTTAATTCAACAGAGGCAGTGAGAAGCAAACGGATGTAAGTGGCAAAATTAAAAAATGGGAGATAACGCGTACAAATGGTAGGCGAGCCCCTCCTTTGTCTTGGGGCAAGATATAGTAATAGTAGCCCTGGTAGGTGCTGCTGTACAGCATGATTTAGAAAAAAAAATTAAATGAAAGCCTACCTAGGACGTTATCTTTATAGTCGTTTTGCTCAAAACTTGAAAATGTCCACTTACATCCCTTGCTTCTCATTGCCTCAATTTACCTTTGTATTTGCACACTTAACACAAAGCATTTATTTAAGATGTAATTTGCTCATATGAAGGGCGCAAATCCAATCTTCTTCACGCAATCACGTTGTTACATCATTTACTGTCACTGAATAATATCTATTATGGCTTTATTTATAGAAACAGAATGACACGAGATCATATTTTTATGTGTTATAAGTTCATTTTTAACACAGAGGTATCCCTTATATTTGAACTCGTTTGTGAAACAAGTGAACTTCAAGAAAAAAAAAAACTGTACACAAGAGTACTTATTTTAAAATGCTACATTTTTAACAGTGAAACAATCTGGTCTTGGTTTCTCTCTTCGTACTTTGGCCGATCGTCCATAGCCACTTCGCGAATTGGCCGGCCAAAGCTCGAAATGAAGAAAATTTCGGGCTTTGACCGGTACGTTTTTGATAATGTTGGCCAGTTCGCGAAGTGGCCAGCCAATTCGCGAACTGGCCGATTTCGGGCTTTGGCCGCGACATATATATGAGGCTGAAGTTTTCACTGCGATAACACTGCTTCTGTGAAAAAAATCCAATTTACAGGGACGTGGGAGTTTCCTTTTCTCCCCACCTTGGTTTCATGAACTGAAACGTTTTTGCTTAGTCATATTACTAATTGTGAAATTAATACCTCTTCATTAATGTATGCCCCTTTTTGCATGCTTTTTTTATTTGAAGAAAAATGTACGCAACATAAATACAATTTTACTTGTACAGAATTTAAAAAATAATAATAAAGAGTTTTAGTAATGAAGAATGTTCTCAGTGGCGTTTTCACTGCAATAAAACTACTTCTGTGGAAAAACTCAATTTACAGGGACATCGGAATTGACTTCCTCCCTCCCACCTTGGTTTCATGAACTGAAACGTTTTTGCTTAGTCATATTACTAATTGTGAAATTAATACCTCTTCTTTACTGTAAGCCCCTTTTTGCATGCTTTTTAATTTTAAAAAAATGTAAAAAAATGTATGCAACATAAATTTAGATTTATTTATATAGAATTTAAAGAAGTAATAAAGAATGTTCTCATTGACGTTTTCACTGCAATACGAATGCGCTTGTAAAAAAAAAAAAAAAAAAAACTACTTTACTGGGCTGTCGCAGGTATCTCTCTCTCCTTCCCCCCCCCCCCCCACACACCTGGTTTCATGAACTCTCCTACTTTTGTTTGTTTAATCATGATTAGTAATCACGGACAAAATGCTTCTTTATCTCTTAATGCCTCTTTTTGCATGAATTTTTAATGAAAGGAAAGTGTAGTGGTCACAAAATTTAATTTTACTTATATATAGGACTAGCAGTACCCGCACGGAGATTCCCTTGCTAAGAAGTTAAAGGAAGTCGGTTGAACAAAAGCATCCACGCCCTACCCCCTTCTGATCTGAAATGATAATTTTTCTTCAACTAAAATGCGTACACACCATTTCAGACCTATTAAAGTCTCTTTGGAATTTAAAACTATTCGCCCCGAAACACATAAAAACATTAACAGTAGCTTTAAAACTCAAAATAACGCTACAACTACATAGTTTATCACTTAACGCGCCATGCAATCACGCTATCTTAACCCTGCCCTTTAGCGAATGAAGCGGTTTTTTCCCTGCAATTTAAAGTGTTTCGCCAAATAAACAATGCTAAGTAAAAAACTTTGTAAAGAACAATCACAATTGAACAATACGACAAATCAAATTATTTACTTAGATTAGTAACTATCTTCGACTATAAGAACAAAAACAAACGTTGAAGAAATAAGGAAAACAAAACCCAATAGAAAAATCCCACAAAATCAAATTATGAACCTAAACATAAAAAAAAACCGCATTCAAAAATCTATTCTCTGATCACAACAGCGTAGCATAGGCATGCTTCCTCGCAGCTATCGACACTGTCGGCCAGCGCCCTCTCAAAGAGTTAACTTACCCCGACATCTATAAGTAATTCATAGAAATGAACAATTAATTAAACATTTAATTTCTAATTACAAATATTTCGGTCAATCTAATTTTAAAAAATAGCATATAGCCTTCCTCAATAAATGGACTATTCAACACAAAAAGAATTTTTCAATTCGAACCAGTAGTTCCTGAGATTAGAGAGTTCAAAAAAACTAACTCTTCAGCTTTATATTATTAGTTGATTAATGAGAAAAATAAGACAATGATACACATATATATACAAAAATATTCATCATTTTTAGCATCGTTTAGGATTTTCTCTGAAAAGTACCCTCGAGACTCGCCTCATGGTTGACTTGAACCTACGCCCACTGGATCACGAAGCCCGCACTTTCAGGTCGAGCCACCATGGCGACTCATATCCGATGTTCCAAGCATTACATATTATAATATAAAATTTCCCGTTTTCATAACGTTTCTTATTGCTGCTCCATTCCTATAAGTCATAGCGTGATGTTATATAGCCTGCAGCCTTCCTCAATAAATGGACTATTCAACACAAAAAGAATTTTTCAATTCGAACCAGTATTTCCTGAGATTAGCGCGTTCAAACAAACAAACTCTACTGCTTTATATTATTAGCATAGATGAAAGAAAACCATCAAAAATAAAATACTGGTTTAGAAATGAAAAATAAACCGAAAAACAAAATCGGAAGGAAAGCGTATAGTAAAAGTATTGCTTAAATAAATTAATAAAGAAATATAAATTATTGAATGAATATTAAAAAAAATTGAAAATAGAGTAATGAAATTAGGAAATATGACTGCCGGGATGCATGCTCTCCCCCCCCCCCCTATAATTTTTGATTAGGTAGGAATATTCTGATCCAACTTCGCAATTCTGGTTCGAATCAATTTTTTCTTCTTTTTTTTTGTGTATGGGGGGGGGGGGGGGGCTCAAAAAACTAGAAATGATTATATCTGAATATTTAAAAGGTACTATTTTAAACTCTTGATTATCCGTAACATTGACTGCTCGGCTATCGCGGATAATTAAAAAAAAAAAAAAAAACTAGAAATAGTGAACAAAGCCACAGAAATACGCATTTGAGCAATTTATACACAAAATAGGTAACATATAAAGATGAAAATTGAGGAATTATAAAATTGTTCACTGCTTACAAATTTGTAGATTATTTTAAAATTAGTTAAACCTCACGTTTTTGGATTGAAACACTTTCATTTTGATTTCAAATCTTATTAAGTCCTATTTGCAATAGGGTAGATCGGAGCACGTTTACGAGGATTTTTTTTTCAATGATTTTTCTATTTTTTATGTTTTAACTTAGGAAATCTTAAAACATTGCGGTTTTATGAAACAGTTAATGCCTACAAAATTGGTATATTCATTCGTTGCTCAGTTTGTTCTTTTAACTGTTAAAAAAAAATATTTTTGAGTCCAAGAGATTGCGTAAACGTGCCCCGGACACGGGGCACGTTTATGCACATTTATTTTGACACCTGATTCCCTGTTAGTGCTTTGAATACAATGTCTTACCATCGTTAAAATAAAGGAAATTGCAGACTGAATGGTGCATTAAGTTAAAGTTAAAGGGGCATGAAGACAGCACTACATATGATTGTAAGCTATAAGATACAAATGAGTAACTTAATTAAAAATTAAAGGGTAATTTTCAAAACTAAATAGCCGGAAAATCCTAAAAAGGTTTGAGACAGTTTGGAGCGAAAAAAAATATCAGGGAAGCGCTTAAGTAAAACACAGTAACAGGGGCGTAGCTAAGGGGGGGGTTTTGGGGACAAAACCCCCCCCGAAAAGTTAGTCTCAAAAAAAAAAGAGAAAAAGAAGAGAGAAGAAAAAGAAAGAAAAAAAAGAAGAAAAGGAAAAATTTCCAAACGATTATATATATATATATATATATATATATATATATATATATATATATATATATATATATATATATATATATATATATATATGTACATACATATATATACATACATACATACATACATACATACATACATACATACATACATACATACATACACACACACACACACACACACACACACACACACACACACACACATACATACATACATACATACATATATATATATATATATATATATATATATATATATATATATATATATATATATATATAAAAGAAGTAACCCCCCCCGAAAGTCGGGTCTAGCTACGCCACTGCACAGTAAGAGCGTGCGTATAAAGGTGCTCCAAC
>NC_072734.1:19442055-19516759 GCF_026930045.1 Uloborus diversus | reverse complement strand
TACTGACTCATTCAACCTTTGTCTCATTCATTATCATTTTGCCTGTTTACAAAAAAAAAAAAAAGAAAAAAAAAAAAGAAACACAGACACACACATTTAAACATCATTATATTCCATTACTGTATTTAAATTTATATGATGAAGACAAATAAGAATAGTTTCTATGCAATATGCCAGGCAACCCGGTTATCACATCCAGAAATATTGCGTGTATGTTGGTATATTGCATGTAGATCTGTCTTAGCTCTGGCTTCGTGACGGAACTTATTGCTAAGAATAGTTCAGTTTTATAGGTGTATACTGATACTTTTTCAATCACAAGTAAGTGCTTCAATGAGGTACTGCCATTCAGAAGTTTTGCTAGTGCTCATATCCAAAAATTGGCAAGTTAAATATTAAATAGTACTATTCTCTAAATATAACAAGGTCATGAAAATTTTTATGAAGTCATGAAAAGGTCTTGGAAAAGTCATGGAATTTTTTCATCCAAATAGAGTATGTATCCTGGCCCACTGCTAACTGGTGATAAAAAACCAGAGGTTCCTCAAAGAAAAAAAAAACTGCATTAAAAAGGATTCCACTAATAAAAGAAATTAAGAAATGCTGCCCTAATCCATCACCCCCCCCCCCCCAAATACCTTTGGGGGGAGTGATAGTGCTTTTTGAATTTTTATTCTCCTGCAATTAGGAGAGAAGTTACAGTCATTTGTAAGAACAGACTCGTCACCCCCCTTGCCCCCCGAACTTGTTTTGTTTTTTTGCAGGCCTATATTTTGAAACATTTTCAAAATAGAAATCTGAAAATTGGCATATGTGTCCTTCATGTTAAACTTTATTGAAATCGGAAATGGTGAGGTCAAGAAGGTGATTTATCTGACATGGAATTACTCATAGGCAAGTAGTTCCGCAATGGGGTAAGATTGCAAGTGATTTTTTGCCCCTGTAAATAGTATTTTCTGAAAAATCCTGAAAGGTGTCAAATTTGGTTTTAGTTTTTTAAAATTTTCAATCATTATTTGAGCTTATGTGTTTAAAATTTAAAATAAAAGAATATATTGTACCCTCTAATATCCCAATATTCCAATATTTACGGGTAAATTTCACCCAATTAAAGTTCCCAATCAAAAAAATAAGTGTTCAATATTTTAAAGTGTTCTATTGATGTGCACAGTTTTATTCAATTCAGCGTGTGACACATGGTTAGGGTCTCTTATTAGTTTATTTAATCAGTGGGGATATTAATTAAAAACTATACATTCATTATGACACTTAGATTTTGACATAAAATCCCTATTTTCGGAA
Source organism: Uloborus diversus (assembly GCF_026930045.1). Taxonomy (NCBI): domain Eukaryota; kingdom Metazoa; phylum Arthropoda; class Arachnida; order Araneae; family Uloboridae; genus Uloborus; species Uloborus diversus. The sequence goes on along the minus strand of NC_072734.1, from coordinate 19,515,457 downwards.
GGCTTTCCTCCATTTAATTTATTATTCAGTGCTTCATCTCAACTTTCCGTGACAATGCTTTTATTCCAATTTGTCATAGACTAATAATAAGAGTAGACCGAGCTATGGCAACCTTTTGCTGCTCACAAACCAAACCATGTGACTAGTGGGTATCCTATCAATGGCAAGTTTTGATTGTAGCAGACGCCGTCTTCCATATCTAAAGAAATCATGTTTGCCAAGCGCTAAATTTATTTTCTTATTCATAACACCCAAGTGCAAGAAAAATGTTTCACTGTTGCTGCGCATTTCCTTGCAAATATGTAAAAGGATTACCTGGAACATTTCACAAGTATGCAGTACTATTAATATTACATTTTATTTCATTTCTTGCAATTATTCTTTTCCCAGCCATATTTCGATATGAAGTTCAAAACTATTTCTATTAATTACTAAGTTATATCAGTGAAACGCATAGGAATACATTTTATACACTATTTTCCTAGCTTCTGGAAGTATTTTTATCCTCAGAGAAGTGAAATGCATTTTGAAAATGTTTTTAAGTGTTAGCAAGTTAGTCTTAATGTTGGCAACAATTTTTTTCCGCCAATTTGAAAGATCCCCTTTTTAAAATAAAGACAATTTTGATTTTTAGTTTTCTCTTTTATGTACACATACTATCTTTAAATAATTCGTATTTCCATGGTGAAATTTTAAAATTTTCGGGATTGTAAAATTTGATCCCTCTTAATTTGTGGTGATATCCGTTTAATAATGCTTTGACGTTATTTAGACAATTTGAAATACCAAACTCGTTTTGAGAAGACAACTTATTTCTATCATATTGATTTAAGAATGTAAAGTGGAAAAATAATTCAGTGTTTAGTTTACTACAACGGCGGATTTCTAAATTGGCTACTATCTAGTGTAGCTTACGGCAGACAACTTCCGTAGACAGCAACTTTTTGAAATTCTAAATTTCTTCGGCATTCATTAGAAACGTAGTATCCCCAAATTTCTTTCAATTTTGCAAGAAATGTAGTATAGGCAGTAATTGTTTCAGCATAATATACTCGGCAACTTGTTTCAACTTGTTTGCGGCGAAAACTTGAAGTCAACACATAACATTACACTTAAAATGATCAGTTCCAAATGAAATAAAAGTTACTGAAAACTGTTATCTAAAACTAATTACTAATGTTAAAATAATTCATAACTAAAAGAAAAACAGTTCAATCTCTGCACCGGGGAAAGAAAAAAAACTTATGAAAGTCGATTCCGTTTTAAAATAAATGTAGAGTGCCAAACTATAGATAATGTTGCCATCTAGCAACCATGTTGCCAAAGTTTTCGCCAAACCCCCACACCAGTCACTTGATACATGTTTGAACCAATTTTCTTCATCAGCAAGAATGAGAAAGCTTGGTCTACTCTTCTTATTACTCTATGCAATTTGTAGCTTGAAGAAAATTGTTGAAAAGAAAGATCTGTTGCCATTTCTCCTCCTCGTATATGAACATATAAAATACTGGCTTTTGTTCAAAGGCTTCCTGTAATCGGGGGGATTTAGAATGTTTACTTTCCTCAATCTACTGCAAAATTTTACTGATTTTTTTTTTTCATTCAAGCCTGATTGTTGAACATGTGTCACTTGACATAACTTGTTATTTTTGAGGTAGACCTGGCAAAGCCTGGTAATGTTGCTAGTGTTTTATATTTTTTGCTCCATTTTTGTTTCTTTGACAAACGTTTTGGCTGTAAGTAAAATATCCATTTTTTTTCTCTTCCCCACAGAAAAGAGACAAAAGTTTGACAATGGTGAAGACCCTCTAGACCCAGAAAGTCAACAAGGTTTTAATCCTTTCCAACAAGGTTTCAATCCCTTTGAACGCGGTAGCCCATTCACGTTTAAATTTCATTTCAGTTGATTTTTTTTATTACTTAATTTATTCAGACCTTTCTAAGTGCCTCCGAATGAAAAAATGAAACGATGTGATGATTTTTTACTTATATAACAGAAAGAAAATAGTTACAGCTCCTCTCAAGTTATAAACATGAACTTCTGGGATGTTAGACTTCTTTTAAAGTAGTATAAATTATTATAGCACATTTTCGGGCTTTTCTAGTCACATGATTTGTGAAATTGCACTTATGAATGTAATAGTTTTTAATGTTAAATTCAATATTTATTTTTAATACTGTAGTGTTAAAGCTTGACCTCAGAAAGATGGTAGATGATCTTGAAGCGGAAACATCATTTGTATTAGGTAGAATCAGCCAGAAAGTGCCAAGTAATAAGAGGTGCATTTTTGCTGATCCTATCCATTACAAAATTTAAAATAAACTACCTATTACAAATGATATTAATGATGTTTCTACTTAAAGGACATCCACCATCACTGTGATCAAGATTAGATGACCAAGTCTCTGTGGTCATTGCTTTTTAAATGTTTATTTTGTGATTTGAAAATTTTATTTAATTAATTTATAAAACTTTGTTTTTGTTGTTACAAAGTGTTGCCAGAAGTACAAAGATAGATGTTTAGTTTTTTAGTAGAGGTTTTTATTTTTGCATTTTTCATTTCATTCGAGTGATGATTTGCTGAGTTACTTCTCGCATTTTAATGTGTGAAATTTCCTACTGATTATAAAACCTTATAACTTAAAAAAAAAATGCAGTGTTTATTTTTTCATCTCAAGCATAATATATTTTGTATACTTATTTGATTTTAAGAAAATATTAAAATGTGTCAATTTTGTGTTTTCAAAAATAATTTCTTAAATTGTTATTAGTGCCATTAACTCATGTTAGAGTTATTGATTTTTCTGTTTTGAAAGCCTTTTCCTACAAATGTAAATTTCCAATTATTTTTGTCACAATGTGACTAATTTTTCCTATTTTCTTTCTTTTTTCTTTGTGCTACTATCTTAAGCTATATTATTATATTAGATAGTTTACTTATGTAATTACATTTTGAGAACAAATTTTCTTTAAAATATTTGTACCTATTTTATTAATGATTATTTTTGCAAGAAGCATTTTGTATGGCTGCAGTTATTTTTCATTCCCTTCCCATGCTTTGAAATGATTCAGTAAAAGTTTCTTTCTCTGTTAGCAATTGCAAATTAGTGAAAAATCCAGTGTATAATTTTTAATTTCATTTTACAAGCATGAATGATTTACAAAATTCTGTGTCCTTTACTTTACAACTGTGAAAGCATTTTCATGCTTTTTATATGAAATTTGATTTTACCTTTCCAGAGGTATAACTCCATTCACAGAACTAATCTTTTTATATGATTGTTTATTATTTGTATATTAGTAAGCATTTATTGGGTGCTATTGAATGGTATAAGTATTACAACATGTACTGAAAATTGAAAAATAAATATTCTGGATTGCGAGCATTTAGCTCTTATTTGATACTTTAATATTTTATATTTCCCTGAATTTTTGGAATTATCTGTGAAGTATTCGTGTTACATTATTGTTTTGTAACCATTAACAATTTTTACATGATAAAGAAAAGGTATGTTTCTTTTTCTTTGTAAATTACTTGAAATATGAGGCAATTGAGCAATGCTGAGGATGTGCAGATGTTAGATTTTCTTTTTCTTTCTAAATTTAAAATGTTAAGAGCTTGATTTAAGTTTATGCATTAAACACCAACCAAGCTTGGAGTTCTCCTCTTGCTGCTTGAACCTGACAGACAGTTAGCAGTGATATTGATCACTTCTTATTGGTGGGCTGTAGTATTGGGGATATCAAAACACGTGCCAATATGTGAGTGATTCGCAAAGTGTTAATACATATAAATAGAAAATAAATAAAAATAATTCATGTTATGGCTGTTTTTTCTAAATATTTAATTGAAGCACCTGAAAGCAGAGGATTGTAAATGTAAAAAAAAATAATTTGGAGATAACTAGTACATATGTTTAAGAAAGTACAAATATTGTATGTTTTGTAAATGCAAACTTCTCAATGCAAACCGACCTATGGTTTGAAATCTGTTGGCGATTTAAACAAAACTTTTAAAACTTTATGTACACCCCATTGATTCTTACTGCCTCAATTATCTTACTGCCTCAATTACATTTTCTACTAAACTTAAGTTGCCATAAGAGTGACATCACTGAATTAATACTAATATCACTAAATAACTAATATTACCTAGTTATAGTTTACCCCAATGCTTAATCAGGTAACAGGTAATATTTTTCTCCAACGACAGGAGAGAAAAAATACCATTCATATCTCAGCAAAACATTTCCATGATTCTATCCAATTTCTTTTGTTGTTGCCATAAGAAAAAAAAATAGCACAGTCGATATTTAAGTTAAGTAACACAAAGAAATATACGCATTTTAGATGATAATAAATTGTTAAATGTGAAATGTAAAATACTACAGATGAGGCGGGGGCCAAAAGGAGTTAAAAAAGGGTCCCAAAAGACATCGAGAAAGCAATACTCTCTTATTGGGTTTTTTCAATAAATAATGTACTGAAAAAAGGTATGAAAACAAAAATTTCATAACTCAAGTTGTAAGTTGCTTTTTTTATAATTCTCATACGTACTTGTAATATGTACACTAATTATTTAACTATTTTATTGTTTAAGGGGTCTAAGGAACTTTAACCTTCAAAAATTTTGACTTTCTGGAAAAAATATATGCTTCATACGTAATTTAATTCTGAACAACTTGATACCTTATTTATTACCATACGCAAGAAACTTTTCAAGTTATCGTAAAAATGCATAAACTTTCACCCATAGAGATTTATGTTAGCAGCTGTTTAAGCCTCTTTTTCTCGGGTGCCGGTTTCTTATTTTGCGCGCCTGATGTTTCAGGAAGTTCGTTATATATTTCCGTAAAATGTTTCATGCATATTTGTCTGGTTTATTTTTATGATCTGTACCTAAATTTTAACTAAAAATGAAAGCTAATATTAAAATTTAAAAACATTTTTGCCCTAAATTTTGGAAAAATTTGATATTAACTTATAAAATTTCAAAAAAATAAATAATTTAAAAAAAATAAGAAAATTTAAGTTCAGATCATAAAAATAAACTAGACAAACATGCATTTAAAATTTTATGGAAATATATTGGAAACTTTTTGAGATATCACGCATGCAAGACGAGAAACCAGCGAAACTGGCACCTGAGAAAAAGAGGCTTAAACAGCTGCTGTCAACATAAATCTCTACAGGGAAAGGTTACTCATTCTTACGATAACTTGAAAAGTTTTTTGCGTATGGTAATAAATAAGGTATCAAATTTTTCAGAATTAAATTATGCATAACATATATTTTTTCCAGAAAGTCAAAAATTTTGAAAGTTAAAGGTCCTTAGAGCCCTTAATTAGCTCATTTCATAATTTTTTTTATCAATAACATTAATTATTTCCTTCATATAATTATTGATTTATTATTATTACATTTTTAGAGACATGTTGTCAATTTAGAAAGGTAAAGAAAATAGTTCCTCTTAATCAAATATCCCGAAATATTAACTGAATAATATTTCTTAAACCGACCATATTCGATTAAATTTTGTCGACAGTATTGCTTTAAAGAAATCTTGAAACTCGTTAAAATTTTTGTGTAACATTTCGAAACACATAAAATTCAAGCATATATTTGTTCATTGTTCCAAAAACGAAAAATATACTTTCTTACATTGAATTGGTTCTTTTAACAGGGATAATTCTCTGGAGCAATAGTGCTTAAGGTATTCTTTTCTTTCCTTTTTGAGCCAATTTTATGCAGCTGTAAAATGTTGGGTTCTTTTTTCCTCAGATGAAAATGGAGGATTTGAGTATGTCTTTCAAAATATGTATAATGGTGAACCTCAATTTGAATTTGTATATAATTTCAAAACCTGATGAGTAAGTGCAATGGGAAATAAAATTCTTTGAAGGATTTGGAAACTGATTTCTTGTGAAACTGTCAAGAGAAACCAACCAAGTTTTCATTGCACAATGTTTATTTCTTTGAAAAGTGAATAAAATTGTTGTTGTTACATCTTGCATTTTGTTTCATTGTTATACTGGGAGATGGACCATCTTCTTCGTCCAAAGTTAATAAATTATGTAAATTAATCTTAACCCAGAACAGGGGAGGTGAAAAAGTAGGACGTATCACGTATCAGGACGTGAGGTCTCAGAGACTGCTCTACTTTCAATTTTTTTTAAAAATTGTGTTATTAAGATACATTCCTGTAAATTCCTTAAATATTCTTTGCACTTTTGTTAGCATGGGGAAAAATAGTTTTGAATTTTGAACTGAAATATACCTTTTTCGAGGAAATTTAACAAATGCCTAAAGATTTTTCGAGAGTAATGGATGACGAATTTCTCTCCAATTGGCTATGTTCATTCGCTCTCCCATTCCACGTCAAGATAATTTTGTAATTTACTCGTACACCTTATGATAATTTTGCTCCGGAAAATGTTCTTAAATTTGAAATAGAAAAAGAATAAAATCGAATTTTCGAAAAATCACTTCGAGATGCTACAAACTTTGTGCCAAATTTCATGAAAATCGACCGAACGGTCTAGGCGCTATGCGCATCACAGACATCCAGACAGAGAGACTTTCCGCTTTATTTTTAGTAAAGATAAAGAAAATTTGAATTAGTTTTTTTGTAATTAATTTTTTAAGCTTAAATTTCGAGTAAATTGCCTATTATTGCCTATTAAAGGGGTGAAAAATTACTTGCACAATGCACATATTGAACATTCCGCGTTCTCCGCAATTTATTTCAATGCTCTAACCTTAATACGGTGGGAGTTATTTTCGTTTTTCGAGTCCGGCCTATTTTAGGATTAACTAAAATTTAGGCGCTACTTTCTTCGTTAAATCTTTCAGTAAAAAGCGGAGGAATTGTCCAAGAGTTTTCTTTTTGACACCACTGAAAAGAGCGGCTTTTTTAACTCCAGATCTAACTGGACCTGTGGTAGAAAAACGAAACTTCTATCTCCAAAGGAAAAAGAGTTACAAGCCGTTAAAAATCAATTTAGAATAATTAGACCCGGATCCGAAGGGGGTTGAGCATGCATGGAGAGGCTGACGCAATATTATTTCTGATTATTGTTACAGGCACGATGGTGATTATGAAACCACATGTCGTCGCCCCCCTGGGTGGTCGACAACCCAGGGGGAGGGGGAAAGCAGTGGGGGGAGCCGTTTGCTAAAACACTCATAACTCGCGAACTATTTGAGATAAAAGACTGAAAAAAGTGGCAATCGACGCAACAAAACAAGGGCTTCATAAAAGCTAAATATGATTATGTACCTATTTTTGTTGGTTTCTGAGTAAAATTCCATTTTTCGCAAACAAGCAAAATTTTCGAATAAAATGCGCAAAACAAACTTTTTTTGACCAAAATAAATTCCAAATCAAAATTGTTTGATATTTTTTTTCAAATAAAGTCCTAAATATCATTATTCAGTTTGTTAAAACAATTTAAGTACTGTTAACGCGTGGAAAAACAAAATGACAGCAGCAAGCTCGAACACGATTTCCAGCATATATCAGGATCTGAAGGGGTTTTTGAACATGCATGGAAGACCTGACGCAAAATTATTTCTGATTAATGTCGCAGGCACTATAGTGATTATGAAACCACATGTCATCGCCCCCCTGGGTGGTCGACAACCCCGGGGGAGGGAGGAAAGCAGTGGGGGGAGCCGTTTGCTAAAACACTCATAACTCACGAACTATTTGAAATAAAACACTGGAAAAAGTGGCAATCGACGCAACAGAACAAGGGCTTCATAAAAGCTAAATATGACTATGATCATATCTTTGTTAGTTTCTGAGTAAAATTCTATTTTTCGCAAACAAGCAAAAATTTTGAATAAAATGCGCATTTTTTTTTCAAATTATCAAAATTATTTAACTGTTTAGGGAACCAATAAAATCTGAAATATCATTACACACTTTGTTTAAAATTACTTAATTATTATCAAAGCGTTGAAAAGTGAAATAAAAGCAAGCTCAAAAAGTATTTGAGGTAATTCACAAAAAAAAAAAAAAAAAAGTTTGCGGAATGTACCTTGAAGACTCGACATAAACCAAAGTAAAATTTGTGGTTCTCCTGTTTTGGCGGTTTTATTTCATAATATTATCAAAACAATGTCCCAGTTAAGTAATTACTTAATTATTAAACTTTAACGCATTATAGCTGCTTAGTATGGGTCACAATGGCACTTTAAAAAAAATTAAAACATGCAAGTTTGCAAGCACGAAGTAATTACGGAAAGGATAAACTATCAGGATAACCCTTTTGCAGATTTTACACCTGAGTTATGAAACATAGTGAGCGAGGCTATTGCCACATAAGCAGCATCAAAATTTCAGTGGAACGTTAAAGAAAATGTGAATAGTCGCTTATCCAGAGAAGTCCTGCAATGGCAATGTCTTCAATGGCGACTGCAAAACAGCAAAAGAAAACCAAAAAAAAAAACATTTAACCTGGGAAACGTTAGCTCAAAAGTGATGTTAGTAAATCTAAAAATCATTCCCATACAATAAGCCCAATGCTAGGTCGTTAGGTTCATCAGAATGGTTCACTGAAGCAAAGCGAGAGGTCCGATTTCGTGAATGTAATTGAAAATGATACTTCTTGCAGCAAAACTCTAGAAGATGCACCCTATTTTAAGAACAAAGTTCAAGTTATTGATGGAATGACTCTGGTTCATAATGTCCCAAACTCTACTTTCAAATGCAGCAAAGATTTTGTTATAAAAAAATCACTAGGTACCAAACCAGTGGTTTCGTGTCATAGCCATTCCTGAAAATAAAAAGAACCTTTAAAAGTACATTTCAGAGTATGTAATATGTAACACATCCGTTCCTGCATCCAATCAGCTTCTGGTGTTTGGTAACTCTGAAAACGAAAATGAATATTATTTAAAATCAGAGAGTCAAGTAATAAATTTCTCTGAAATGCCTAAGTCCAACCAGGACGAAACACGCAACAGAATCCATCTTCCTGTATATGATTCAGTGCAAAATAGGGGGAAAAGTAACTAATAGTTATAGCTTATAGATCAGAAACTAATGAATTCTTATTGGCAATCTTTGTTAAAGGACGGAGGTTGCCATTTCATGTGCTGGTGTTGTGGGAAGGAAAAGAGCTTTAGGATGGCATCTATCTTCAGGAGCACTTACGGAAAAAACATCTAAAATTTTACAAGCTTTTGATGCATTTTCCGACTGCGATTCAACAAGTAAAATAGGAACAAAAAAGTATGCTTTCACTTTACCAAAAAAGTCGGAAACTGTTTTTTGTACACTAGAGTTATTATTAAAACAATATCTGAGTGCTTTAGAATTATAACTCTTAGAAGCTGTATAAAAAAATTGTCAAGAAAATAGGTATTTCTTGCGAATGCAACCATTACACCCACAATAATTTCTTATCATTTCCATCAGAAATAAATATAATATCAGCTCTCTATCATGCTCCTGCAATTCTTTCCAACATGTGCTAAGAAGTATTGCTCAACTGTACTATTGAATCAATTCCCCTGTACCTTAGCAGTGCCTTTAGATATAACCAAGTTTGGTATAAACCAACAAAGATAGAACTATAAACATATTTAGGTGTTTTTCAAGCCCTTGTTCTGTTGCATCTTTTGCCACATTTTTAGTGCTTAACCTCCTACGGTTCGCGAGTTATGAGTGTTTTAGTAAACGGCGTCCCCCTACTGCTTTCCCCTTTCCCCGGGGATGTCGACCGCCGAGGGGGGGGGGACATGTGTTTTCACAATCACTATAGTGCCTGTAACAAGAATTAGAAATAATTTTGCGTCAGGTCTTCCATGCATGCTCAAAACCCCCTTCAGATCCTGATATATGCTGCAAATCGTGTTCGAGCTTGCTACTGTCATTTTGTTTTTCAACGCGTCAACAGTACTTAAATAGTTTTAACAAACTGAATAATGATATTTAGGACTTTATTTGAAAAAAAAATCAAACAATTTTGATTTGGAATTTATTTTGATCAAAAAAGTTTGTTTTGCGCATTTTATTCAAAAATTTTGCTTGTTTGCGAAAAATGGAATTTTACTCAGAAACCAACAAAGATAGATACATAATCATATTTAGCTTTTATGAAGCCCTTGTTTTGTTGCGTCGATTTCCACTTTTTTCAGTGTTTTATCTCAAATAGTTCGCGAGTTATGAGTGTTTTAGCAAACGGCTCCCCCAACTGTTTTCCCCCCTCCTCCGGGGTTGTCGACCACTCAGGGTGGCGACGACATGTGGTTTCATAATCACCATCGTGCCTGTAACAATAATCAGAAATAATATTGCGTCAGCCTTTCCATGCATGCTCAACCCCCTTCAGGTCCTGAACTAAATCTCATCTCCATTAAAATTATTGATGTTTTATTTGGCGTTGTCATAGTTACGTTTTTCCGATTTGCATGTTTCTTATTTCTTATTCACGAACTTTAAGGGTTTCGATTTTAACGGAAAATCTTAGGCTCAACTCAATTCAAGCCCCGAGCTAAAGAGCAAAATATACACTGGTGGACAATTGCTAAGGACGGATGCCAATGGGCTATGTAGTGCGGAAAAAAGTAAGTAATTCGATACCAAGTGAAATGAAATAATGCCAGAAATATAGGACATCACATCTACGATAATTTATTGTGCTCTGAAATCCAGAAGGTGCTGAAAACTGTTCAGAGAACCAAACGGTTATTTTGGCCTGAATACGAAAAAGTGAAAAAACGTAATTACCGCCCCCAAGCGTTCCGGCGTAAGATGTTAAAAAGGGGGGGGGGGGCTACCATGGAAAGCGATGCAAGCTTCCACACGTCAGTGATCCTTTACACAACATTATCCGGCATCTGTTGGGGGTAATTTATACCATTCTTCTTTCAGTCCCGGATACGGGTGTCCTTGCTTATTGGAGGGCGCGGTCGACCAGCAAGACTGCTCCCCAAAGCATCCCAAACATTTTCAATATGATTCAAATCTATAGAACGTGCTGGCCATCCGACTGGTTGAATATTTTGAGTGAGCTAGACACTCCTGGTCGGCGATTGTTGATAACATGTTACGTTGTCATCCATGAAAACGAATTTATCGCCCACAGCACCCCAGAACACGTGAACACGAGACAGTAGAACAACATTAATGTATAACTGGCCGTCATAGTCTTATTTGGAAGCCCACAAGCGACGTACAGCCATTGATCATAATCCTACCCATACCACGACACAACTTGTCGGATACTAGTCCTTTTATTTTGTGTTTGTCGGCTTGTATGCTGTACCACTCATATGTCAGGTTAGTTTGTGTTGTAGTCCACAATTTGACGACAAACTGAATTTCTTTCATCTGAGAATAGTACACAAGCTCAGTCGACTTCTCTCCAATGGCGATGCTGAAGACATCATTACAAACGAGCAAAACACTAACTTGTGAACAATGGGATGTACAAAACAAGCTGAAGGGAGTACAGTCTTACTGCATTCAAACGTCTGGCTACAGTTTTTCGAGATATTTGCTTTTTAGTAGCAGCAGGAAACTGCTTTGCTACCTCAGTATCTGTGTTGCACTGGTTCCGTTTCGTTGCTAGCAGTAAGTAACAATAGTATTGTCGGTCGTAACGTCGTATTGCGTATACGACCTCTCTTGTTACATTTGCTACACATTCCGTTTGTTTGAAATGATTTCCAAACCCTCGAAACAGCCCTGTGGCTGACGTCAAGCTCCCTGTCAACCTCTAAATTTTTCTGCCCTTCTTCGATGTTGGCAACCACACGGCTACTCATAAAATCATCTAAGGGATGTCGAGAAGACATACTGAAAAATGCAAGTTCGTTAATTGATTCTTTTCCGTCAAAATTTGCCTTTGAACAACAATGGTCATCACGCGCCCAATCCTTTATATCGCTTATTAGCGCTATCACGTGACTAGCAAGGTCGTGAATCTAAAATTTGCATACTCACAACACGTCTTACTGTGTCCCAAACTTATGCTAATTTCCATATTTCCTTGCCTTCCATTTTGTGGTTGCTCACGCTGCTATTGCCTTCCGTCCTTAGCAATTGTCTACCAGTGTATTACTATCGAGACCACGAATATGAAAGCGGTTTTTCAAACATACGAAACTGCAGTTTTTCAATGCTCATGAGCCCTTTAGCCCTTACGGCTCTGCAAGTTGGTACAAGTTATTTTGAAACCCAGGGAAAGGGTGCTTTTTGATCCAAAGGGAGCTCATAATGCGTTTTTAATCTCTTTCTTTTTAGTTGACGATTTAAACCTTTGCGAATCAAATAAGATTGCGAAGCAATCTTCGGGGGTTGGTGAGCGTTAACGAGCAGGGGGCAGAGCACCCTAGTAAAGTGAAAAATAACAAAAGATGCATATGAATTGTCACAATGTTGTATCAGGGTGATTGCACGTCAACTGACCTGAATTTCTCTAACTCTCCCTGCTCAATCATCCCCGAATGGGATGAAATTTTATAGATGTGTAGAGATGTGTCTTTGAAACTAACCTATGCAAATTTTCAGCTTCCGAGAAAAGAATCCTGAGTATCTAGGATCTCCAAAATGGTCAAGGTTACAGAAAATTTTATATCATTTTAAGCATGAAATTTTGGGAGCTTAAAGTACATTTGGCTGTTGATTCGTTCTAGTATTTATGCGAGTTTGAGCTGCTCATAAGATATAAGTAGCACGCATATAAACTCGTGAAAAAACAGTCTTTTATACTGAAATCATCATTTTTGAGACCGTTTAAATACTTAAGATGATTAGATCTCATGGTTTTCTGACATGAGTTTAAAACTACACTACGAGAGCATAACTACAGCTCTTGCTCAAAGTTATTGACTCAGGCATTTTAGAGTGATTGATCTAAAACTGTGATTCGTTTTGTTTAAAATTATCAACTTTGAGACCGCGTAATTAAAAAAGTTGATTAGTTGCCATGAGTTTCTAACCTGGACCTTAAACTACACCGCTCGGACTATAACTACAGCTGTGCCCCAAAGTTGTTGACCCGTCGCCAACAAAGTTACTGACCTCTAAACTTGGCCATTTTTAAAAAAATCATTGAATTTGAGACCGTTTAACTACTAAAGCCAAGAGAAACGAAAGCTATTTTATGTTTTTTTTAGTACTATACTGTGGTGAGTATAGTTAATCATATACTTATTTCCGAGGGTTACTCACGGCTTTAGCAGATATCCGGGCCTAAACAAGGCAAAAAAAGTAGCAGTTTCAATTGACCTTTGCCCTCAAAGCCATGAGTGAGCCACCAAAATATTTATGCTAGCATGTACCTAGTATCAAGCAGAACCGCTATATAGAGCCACTATTTAGATATGCCGACGCATCAGCACTCGAACACGCGCTCCGATCCAAAATGGCAAATCTTAAGCTGATGCGTCGGCTCGTATATATAGGGGCCTTAGTATCAAGTAGTATCCTTATTTAAAAGAATTGGCTTGGTTCACTCATTGCTTTTGAAGCAAAGCAATCATATATTTAGCTCTTTTTTTTCTCATGACCTTAAACTTTGACCTCCACTCGAAGGCCAACAAGTCAATTTAGAGAGGAAAAAAGCTTTACTTTTTCTTATCACAATACTAGTAAAATATCCTGAAAGTTTCAGGAAAATTGAAAGTGTCAACTATCAGGCCCCTATTCACTTTGTCCAGCTTTAAAAAAAATGACTCTTAAGCTGATGTGTAAAACGTTTTTGTTCTACCTTTGACCGCAAATACATTTTTTATACGTGTTAGTGTTAGTTTTTACGTCTAAAACTTGTAAATCGGGCGTTAAGAAACAAATTGTAAAGCAAATTGCAGGTACTCGTTTCATGGGTACATGAAGACATTTTTCAGTGCAAATAGCTGCCGTATCTGCGACGTACATTGCACACTTCAAGTTAACGTCTGTTTACTGCCCGAATTCTGCTGGGGAGAGGGGGGGGGTGAGTTTGGTGCCCCCTAAACGTCTTACTTTCCGTATCATATTTATTAGTCTAGTTACCTCCCCATAGCCGGAGCTAAGGCAGAATAGCAAGAAAATATAGGATTGCTTATTAGAGGATCCATAGACTGCAGTTCTGCTCGTGCTCATGTTTGGCCTCGTCAGTCTGGAATAATAATTCGTGCTAAAATATACTTAGCTACCAGTGTGATGATAGAATCAACTTGTTTATGAGGTTTCTTGCTTCAGCTGTGTTATTATTCCAGACTGACGAATCTGCGCGAAATTGTAGTCTACGGCTGCTCTAAGGAGCTATACGGTATTTTCTTTTATTTTGCATCTGTCAATGTAGACAAGGCACACGCAGCTCGATTGGGAAAAATGGTTTGATTTAAAATTATTTTTAAATGTGAGAACAATAGAATGTTTTCCCACAGAGTGCTCAGAAAAAACAATTAGTTTACAAAAAAAAAAAGAAAAATTAATTTGAATTTTGACATTTTGAGTTCAAATTATGTTTTTCGCAATCACGAGTGCGTGTATGTAGGCGTGTTTATGCGTGTGTGGGGGTATGTGTATGTGTGTGTAGGCACATGTGTTTGTGTCTGTGTGCAGGCATGAATGTGTGGGTAGTTCTGTGTATGTGTGTGTATGTTTTTGTGTGTCTATGTGTAGGTGTCTGTATGTATGCATGTGTATATGTGTTTGTGTGTGTGTATGCGAACGTGTGTGTGTGTGTGTAGTTGTGTATGTATGCGTGTGTGTGTAGCACATGAATGCAACCTGGAGACGGCTTTCGCTGTAGGAGCAGCATCGTGAGGAGCCGGTCGACGGTGATGGTGCGGAGGGTGGTGGTGGGAAAATAAAATGATAGGACGCCAAAAACAGTCAAGTGAGAGCAATAAGCAATCGTGATTGCTCAAAAAAAAAAAAAAAAAAAGAAAGAAAAAAATATTGTTAACGCAAAAGTGGAAAAGGTAAAGTTGATATATTTTCCTTATAGTGTGACAAAGTTGGATGGAATCGAACTTGAATTTTTACACAAAATCTCAAAGAAACTAAAGGAATTAAGTTCTTTCACTGCTTTTCTTCCGAAGCAAGTTCCTTTTCGTCAAATTGTCCGACTTTTATCTTTAATCGTAATAGGTCAAACGTACATATACATAGCTCTTCATAGGAAAAGAAGAAAACGCTTCAACTAATAGGCCAACATGGGGAAGATAGCCGTTTTCTAAACAGCTATTTGATTATGATGCGTTGAAGGGCTTCCCGTTTAAGCTTTTGCACTCCCATTTGAGCGTACAAGAAATAAGGAACCACTCCACTTTCTATAAACTCGCCGTCGAAAATCATGCTGAAATAATAATTAACCCCTCCCTTCATAAAAGACAGGCAAAGATTACAATAAAAAGGTAAGTAAATTAAAATTTACATTTTAAGTAAGAATAATATTATTATTATTACTATTATTATCATTATTATTAGCTTTTTAATGTTATTATTATTTCATTGCTTATTACATCTGCGTACAGAGTATTATTTAGAATATTGACTTGATGCACGTTGGGTATATCCAATACAATTCGAAATTTTTGTAAAAGATTTTTTTAGTATGAAAAAAAAATATGTGAAAGTGTTGAGGTTATCAATTGATGGGGAAAATGCTAATGGTATAACATGAAATTTTATTTTGATGTGTAACAGTAGACACCAAAATTTGAAGAATCGAAATGTAAATGTGCATCAACTTTTCCCAATCTCCCTTAGAATAATTTTTTTTTTGCATGTTTTTGAAGAAAACGAGAATTGAATCTGGAGAGGAAAAGAAAAATACTCGTGTAAATGAATTGCATAATTCAGGTTATACATTTTCTTTATAGTAAATTCAATCATGTATTAGTATTTTCAAAAGCATTTTATTTTGCCTAATGTCTTCTATTTTATTCGTTTTAACTCAAAAAAAAAAAAAAAGAGAGAGAGAGAAAAAAAGGAAAAAGAGAGAGAGAAATAGAGTGAGTGAGTGAAAAAAGAAAATCACGGGACGCCAAGGAAACCAAACGTCAGCAGCCAACAAAAGTAAATCCACCCCCAAGAAAGACGAAAGAAAAAACGCGACTAAGGAACAGTTTGCACGACAGAACAAGTTGGGGTTTTCTGGGTTTTTCAACCCTCTCTATCTCAGCCCCGTGAAAACCCCCCGGAGTTGATTTTTGGTATATTTAATCTCTAGTGGCCCCTGACGACATAAACCAAAATACACAATCCCCAGGATCATCAGGGGGAGGAGGAATGTATTTTATTTAATCTGATGCACAAATCAGCTTAGTTGGCAAATAAATAAATAAATTAGAGAGATTTTTTTTAAATTCATACCAAAAACGCGACTCCAAAAAGTGGTCAAAATCGAGTTTTTGAGAAAAAAATATCCTACAGTCAATTTTTTTTCAAACATGGCATTAGGTGATTAAACGTGAAATAACCCAGATCCGTTACTTGTCTAACCACGATAATTTAGAGAAAACCAAAATGTCTTTTCACATGTCTCTTTTACATGATTTTCAAGTGAAAGACAAATCCTTGGGTAAAAAGAGGTTTTATTCATAACTAGTGATACCCGCACGGTTTTGCCCGTAATAGAAAATTAAAAGGTCTTTTGGTTCGCCTGTATATTTACAAAAAATGTATGGTGAATTTTCTCGCCAATTGGTTTGTGCCCATGTTACGGTTCCACGTTATGATAATTTCGTAATTTACTCGTCCATCTTATGATATTTTTGTTCTTAAAATTGGAATAGAAAAAGAACCACATCGAATTTTCAAAAAATCGCTTCGAGGTGCACATTCCCATGCTACGAACTAACTTTGTGCCAAATTTCAAGAAAATCGGCCGAACGGTCTAGGCGCTATGCGCGTCACAGAGATCCTGACAGAGATCCGGACAGACATCCTGCCGGACAGAGGGACTTTCAGCTTTATTATTAGTAAAGATAAAGAAAAGATAAAGATAAAGATAAAGATAAAGAAGAGAAAAGAAAAAAAAATTTGGAAAAAAAATAGAACCAACTTCAAAATTGCTCTAAAAAGTGAAAAATAATTTTATTCTTTTAACACCAGCGATAATACTTTTAAACATAATTTTTGAAGTTGGCGCAAAAGCGAGTCATATAACTCAATTATAAATTTAACGGGCTCAGTTTCTTCACTACCACATACATTATGCATATGTGAGTAACTATATAAATGCTTCGTTCCTAACTTTGGATGATTTTCTGAAAAGAATATGAACGAAGCATGGTTACATTGGATTTCACTTTCAATTTTTGCGCCAACTTCAAAAATTATGTTTAAAATTATTATCGCTGGTGTTTAAAGAATAAAATTATTTTTCACTTTTTAGAGCAATTTTGAAATCGGTTCTATTTTTTTTCCAAAATTTTTTATTTCATTCTTTTTTCTATTGCAAATTGGAGCGTAATGTTTTGAATAACGTGTCACAAAATGTTTTCTATTAATGGGGTCGTTTCCAAAATTTTAAAAGTATTTTTTTCTGAACGAGCATGCTTAAAAACATAAAATCTGACCATTTTTAAATAATTTCTTTAGGTTTAATATTTAAAAAAAATTACTTAAATCGGCGCTCTTTCATCGTTTAACGCTTCGGCCGATGACATCACAAACGATGAAATGCCACTCAGTGTTGCCATTCACGATCCAAAATATTTAATTCGCATCTTTACTCACGTCTATTGGCACGATATGGTTGATAGCAAGCGTAGAGCGCAATTATAATTCCCTTCTTGATTATCATAACATGGAAATGCGGTAGAAAGATGCGCCTTAGTGCATCATTTGTGACGTCATAAAGACCACGCCTTGTTTGAAGAATCGGACATTTAAAAAAATTAATTAAAAAATAACTGTTGGGAAAATGAAAGTATTTTCTGAGTCCATGTTATTATTATTATTTTTTTTGCTTATTCTATCAATTTCAGTGACGAAAAGTACTACTTTTGACTGAAGGAAACAACCCCATTGTCATTTTAGTTGATGCTTATTGTTATGTAAAGCTACAAATTATTGTCCCGTTGTCAGAGCTAAGATATAATTGGAAGCAACTACGAACTGCGAAAAGTGGGGGCAAACCTAATCTTACAACGTCGTAATAGTGTAATCAGGATCTGCGTAGCCTTCACAGCGCTACAAGGTTAAGTTTTCCCGACTAAAGTTACAGCATCCAGAGACTGCAGTTTCGTTCTTATTTGGGGCTCATCATTGTGGAACAATAGCCATAACCTCGATGAAGGCAATTAACCTCATATAAACGCTGAATGCATCTTCATACTTTTAGCAGAAGTCATACAAATTTCTGTCTAAACCGTAGCTTTGATCCTTATTTTTTCGAGGTGAATCCGAATCTAGAGACCTCCGCTGGTTTTCTAAAGTAATTTCAGCTACACTAGTGAAAACATACTCAGCGTTTATAAGAGCTTATTTCCTGCAGCTCCAATATAACTAGTCCAGACTGATGAGCCCAAACTAAGAGCGAATTAGATGCTGTAAATAAACTGTTCGGTACTGCTTCTTATTGTTATCGGTTCACACGTTACATACTGTTTTTCATTTTTTGGCTTTTTATTTTTTATTTTTGTGCCAATTGATGTTAATAGTGCATTGCTTCCCTCTACTGTTACTTATCTTGGAACATACTGTAGTTTTGTCATTTCATTTTCATTTTTTGAAGCTTTTTCTACCAGTAAACCGTCTTCAATTTTTGTAATTTGGAGAATCACAGTATTGGTTTACGCTCTGCCTGTAGTTGACCACAATGAGAATAAACTAGAAAATGCTAGGACATAGCATTTTCTAGAATATGCATTAGAATAGATGTTAGAAAATGCATTCACATATCCTATTTTTAAATAGTATAGGGTTCTGCAGTCAAAAAATGTTTGAGATAAAAAGTAATGTTCCAAAACAGATAGATCGACTTGAAATCGAGAACTTAGAATCTCGAAAGCAAGAATTTGTATGTGTGTGTGTGTGTTTTGGGTGAAGTATGTGATTTTGTCTGTAAGCGAAATTATAACAGGGGGACACGTGTCCGCGTGCCCTCCCCCCCTGGCCACTGACTAGAGCCATATAAAGGCTAATTTTACACATTCAATGTTGGTGAATGGGAAAGAAGCCTCTTCGCATTTTGCAAGAACTTCTGGTTTATTACTGTATTAGTGTTAATGTTTATTCTGCAGAATAAAAAATAAATAAAGTAAACCACTTTTGAATATGAAATGTTTTGTGATTAAAAAGAAATGTAAAACAAGTGTTTAAAAAGAGACTTGATTAATTAACCTGTTCATGCTGAAGAACTGAAAACCTTCACGAAATTATCAAGAGAAATTCTTATGTACCTTTCTAATTCTACACTAAAACAGAGTTATTAACTTTATTTCATCGTTATTAAGTCACATATTACAACATTATAACAAAAACAGAGACAAATCTTAGACCAAAAACTAATTTATTTGGAGCGATTTGTTGTATTACATTTTTTGAGCTTTATCGGTTATGCAATCACATTTCTGATAGGATGCACTACAAATCGTTCTAAAAAAAGTCTATCTTGATTTTAATTGATCTATTTTTGTCGTCGAAACGTGTGTTTATTGTGGAAAAGGCAGCAAGAAATAGAAAACTAGACAAGAGAACGAGCTTTGAAGAGGCGAAGAAGCAGCAAATTCCGAGTCATTCGACCGGTAGTCAGCAGTAATCATCATCATGAATAAACATCACCAGGCACTACAAGTGAATAGTCGTCATTTTCGTCACTTGGAAGTCATCAACATCAGAGAATAGTCGTCGTAGTTGCCTTGTCGCTATCAGTCAGTCAGTAAAGTCATCAATTCGGTTCCGTAATAAGTCATTGTTAGTATTCACGGCCCATTGGACCTTTGGTGATTGATCAAGTATTCACACAGTCAATAGTATGGTGATGGATCAAACATTCACATAGTCAGTAGTTTCTGCGATTGATCAAACATTCACGTAGTCAATAGTTTGGTGATCAATCAAATATTCACATAGTCAATTGTTTGGTGATTGATCAAATATTCATAGTCAATAGTTTGGTGATCGATCAAATAGAAAACAGTTTTGTAATCTATCAAACTTGAACATAGTCAATAAATTGGTAATCAAATATTCATATAGTCAATAGTTTGGTGATCGATCAAACATCTACATAACAGTCACAATGTCACTATCTTCATAGTAAGCAAACATTTCATCTTTTTCAAATCAACATTAATAATTACATAGATTTTTCAAAATAATCACTTTTCAAGAAATTCATAAGCAAAGGCGTCAACTAATTTAAAAATAAATATGTACAAAATGCTATTTACACTATATACAGTCACAATAAGTTAATATCCATCCATTTTAAGGTATTGTTTTGTTAACCGCAGGTTTTCTTGGCGGTTTTGGTGGCGGAGTTTGAGTAGCCACAGTAGTTTTTTTGTAAATGGGTTTGCAAATTATAAATATAACGTGGAGTTTGTGTCCACTTATTTGCGTAGCCACATTTGTTTTGTTGATGACAGGCTTCGTGAGAAGCACGTTGAGGTGTTTCCTCAAGCAATCCAATGCATGAAGTAATAGTAAGGCCGAGACGCCGTAGAAGAATCCCGACACATCGTGGTAACCAATGTAGTCGGTGAGTTTAGCTCCGAAATAGATATAAAGAGCAAGAGTAAGAAATAGACTAACCATCCTCGTCATCTTAGAGGTAGCTAGACTTTAATAGTTCCAAAATAAATCACAATTCAAACAGCAATTCAAAAGAAAGCAATCTTTTTAAGCTTTAATCTATACAGCTTTAAAACAAATGAAACGATTTTTGTCAATAATGAGAAGACTTCAATTGTTGTGGCTAATAAAAATTCATTGTTACGTTTGAGGGTTTTCAATATTGTAACATTGCAAAAATGTTATTGTTGTAGCAATTGAATTTCAAAAGACAACAATGATTTATAATAATACTACCCGGAGTACAATAAAAATAATAAAAGAAAAAAGCAGAACTTCCACGTGTCTTGCAATTTTTCAAACTATTTTTTTTTAATTACGAGGTGTTACGCAAATTTGAGTTTAATTATTAATATTTTGTTTGTTGTTTACCTATGTTGTTAAACATTATACTAATATTATATTTTAAAGATTTCGTGGGAACAAACTAATGTTTATTTTCAGTAAGTTACAGCCCTATAGCCAGGGCTAAGGCAGAAATACATGAAATACACCGCCAACTCAGTCAATTCCAGCCGAGGACTGCAGTTTCGTGCTTATTAGCACTCATCAGCCCGGCATAGGAATGACTGAGCTGGAGGTGGAAAACCTCTTAAGGATGATAGAGAGAGGTTCTTTCCCTGGCTATAGGGCTGTAACTTACTGAATATACCTGCCTTGCCTTCAATCTTCGAGTTGAACCGAACCATTGCTTCAGTCACTCGTCTGGTCGGTGCTAATTCTTGTACGAGCAACCAGTTTGTTTGGCACTCTTGGCAAACAACTTGTTTGCCATTTAAAGTGTTTCCTTGCTTACTCTAAGGTGCTATTATCATTAAATTAGTGTAGAAAGGAAGTCATGTGAGGTACACATCAGTTCGTTTTGTTTCTTATTCAGCCAGCACAATCTATACTTCTCGCACCACGATTATTACCAAACCCTGGTACAGCTCTTAACTTTATAGTATGACATAGGTAACTATGTTTTTTAATTTTATTTGTTTCTTCAACACTGTATTAGAGATCAATGTTTTTACAAAAAAAAAAAAAATAATAATAATTTTCACAAATCATCATTATTGGTTTGTCTTCTAAAAAATTTACAATCAATATGTATTTAAAATTTTAAAATGTGATTAAATTTAATCAATTGAATTGCTATGTAGAATTTGAATTTTGAGGAAAATAATTTTTTTTCTTCCCCCAAAATTCTCCAGAAAGGAATTCAAAAATTATGTTTAAAAGCATTATGGATGGTGTTTAAAGAATAAAATTATTTTTCACTTTTTAGAGCAATTTTAAAGTCGGTTCTATTTTTTTTTTTTCAAATTTTTTTTATTTCATTCTTTTTAGTGTAAATGTAGGTATTTCAGAAATAGTAAGAAGTTATCATCACGAAACTTCGCCTTATTTTTTTCATAAAAATTCCATACTAAAAAAAAACGATAAACACGCATTAAACTTTAGGCGATTGGCACTAAAAACTTATCTTTGTTCCTCTCTGGAATTCATGTGTAGTTAATTTAATTATAACCATTTTAAGTATTACGTTTTCCTTAACTAATTTCCATTTCACAGCATACAAGTTGCTTGTTATGCAATCCTGTATTTTCTTACTTATCCCTGATCATCTGTTATTGGCGTAGATGATGACGATAAAAATACTACTGTGTAGTTGAGGCAAACCAAATGGTAGCATTGTGAAGGCTAAGCAGATCCTAATCACTGCATCACCTCGCTTCCAGGTTAGGTTTACCCCCACTATGGCGCAATAGCACTGAAGAAGGGAAGATTTCGATAATTCGCATAGGCTTACTATAAATCAGCAGGATTACCAAAATCAAGTTATTTATGTCAAAAATGAGACGTCAGCGCCAGATTCCCGAATATCGAAATATCCCCCTGAAGAAATTTGATGCTTGCTTCAGAGAAGCCTTCATTCAAAATTATCACTACAATTACTATTAATTTTACTGTCGTATGGCACCAAACTTTCATAACAATGGGTTTTATATTTAATTTAATAGGGAAATTGCATAAAATTTGTTGTTTTTTGCAAATAACTTTTTTTCTAAAGGACAAATATGGTCAAGCAAAGTAATGGGACCTAAGTTGAGCCATCCCCTATCCATTAAAAAAAGAATCATCAAAATCGGTTTACTAGGTGAGACGCTGTGAGCGGACAAACAAAAAAAAAAAAAAAAAACATACATACGGTATGAACTGATAACCACCTCCTTTTTGAAGTCGGTTAAAAATCCTCAACAAATTAAACGTTTTACAATAAAGACAATTCTCAAAGAAGTCTTCACTGCAATAGCACTGCTTCTGTCAGAAAACCCAATTTACAGAGACGTCGGGGTTCACTTTTTCCGTCCTCCCGGTTTCATGAAGTAATAGTACTTTTTTTGCGAAATCATGATTATTAATAGTAAACATAGTGTTTCTTCATTTCTGTATGCCCTTTTTTACATGCATTTCAAATTGAAAAAAAATGTACGGAAATAAAATCTAATTTCATTTTTGCAAAAGGAAAGAAAAAAAAAAGAAAAAGAAGACATTTTTGCAATGGAGAAATTTTTAATTAAGTCTTTACAAACAACACTGCTTTTGTGAAAAAATAGTTTATAGAGATGTCCGTGTCCGAGCTTGTTTCTTTCGCCGTGGTTTCTTGAACTGATACGTTTCTGCTTAATCATGTTACGCGAATTGCGAATGTCTCTTTTTTCATGCATGTCCCTTTTTGCATGCTTTTTACATTAAAGAAAAATGCACGCTTCACAAATTTTGTTTTATTTACACACATAAGAGAAAAGAATCCTAAAAAATCAAGGATTTTAGTAATTTTCAATTTTTGTTTTGTATACTTGTTTTTCTTTTTTTGTTGCTTTCCAACGTCTTTCTGTTTTCCTGAAATATGTCTATTCTTCATTTCGCTAAATGTGACAGTTCATTCGTAGCAAAAATATTTCGAACATGAAATTTATTGCTAATCTTTATCTCCGTCTTTACTAATAATAAAGCTGAAAGTCTCTCTGTCCAGAGGATGTCTGGATGTCTGTAGGATGTCTGTGACGCGCATAGCGCCTAAACCGTTCGGCAGATTTTCATGAAATTTGGCACAAAGTTAGTATGTAGCATGGGGGTGTGCACCTTGAAGCGATTTTTCGGAAATTCGATGTGGTTCTTTTTCTATTCCAATTTTAAGAAAAAAAATATCATAAGATGGACGAGTAAATTACGAAATTATCATAACGTGGAACCGTAACATGGGCACAAGCCAATTGGCGAGATACGAAATTATCATAACGTGGAACCGTAGCATAGGTACAAGCCAATTGGCGAGAAAATTCACCATACATTATTTGTAAATATACAGGCTAACCAAAAGACCTTTTGATTTTTATATTACGGGCAAAGCCGTGCGGGTACCACTAGTTAATAATAAAGCTGAAAGTTTGGATCTCTGTCTGGATGTCTGTGACGCGCATAACGCCTAGACCGTTCGGCCGATTTTCATAAAATTTGGCACACAATTAGTTCGTAGCATAGGGGTGAGCATCTCAAAGCGATTTTCGCAAATTCGATTTTGTTCTTTTTCTATTCCAATTTTAAGAACATTTTCCCGAGCAAAATTATCATAAGATGGACGAGTAAATTACAAAGTTATCATAACGTGGAACCGTAACATGGGCAAGCCAATTGGCGAGAAATTCATCATACATTATTTGTAAATATATAGGCGAACTAAAAGACCTTTTAATTTTCTGCTACGGGCAAAGCCTTTTGCGAGTGCCACTAGTTTGTAAATATACAGGCGAACCAAATGACCTCTTGATTTTCTGCTACGGGCTAAGTCGTGCCGGTACCTCTAGTTTATTAATAAGCGGTTTCATTTTTACAGCAAAATGTATTTTATGGGTTTTTTTTTACAGAACTTTATTGCTTAACGGTTTTCTCTGGGAGGGAATCATGCAATAAACTTTGGCGTGAGTTCCATTTTGTCTTGTTTTGCTTTTGTTAATTGCTTATTTTGATATTTAACCTGTCTGCTGTCCATTTTCATTGTTTTTATTGGATGTCTTTACATCTAGAAGCTCACACCTTTGAATTGAAAAAGGGGTCTCTTGAAACCCAGAAACACGTGTATTCTATAATCTGTTTATTTGTGGTAAACAACGTTGGGTTATTTCCTGTTACAATATAAACTTGTTTATCTGGACTAATTGGGACCAAAGACTATGCGGATAAACGAAAATCCGGATAATCAAAGTGATAAGCAAAACAATTTCCTGAATAAGCCAACTTCTTTTCATTATTACAGCAAAAATTTAAAAACAATCTTTGAAAAAAAAAAAATAGTATCGTTTCGCAATAACATTTTATCATTTATAGTTTAGCAGCTGTGGTGTCGGACTGAGGCTCCAAAGTACGCCATGATGTTTGTTAGATGACGATAATTTATTGTATGATCTATGTGAGAGTTGCACATTAAGCAAAATAAAAAAAATAAAAAAAGAACGTTTGCTTGCCGCACTTTTAGTTCCACTCTTGCTATCATAACTCAAAAATAATATTTAAGGGAATAATTAAAGAAAAAAAAACTCTAAAAAAAAAAAAAAAACTCTGAAAATTGTGTCTAGATGAACGAGGTTCTAACTGCTTTCTCAACTAAGTTTTCATTGTGATTATAGTGCTTTTGAGGAAAAAAAATGCTGGGACGTCACAGGTGTTTTTTTCTCTCCCCTCCCCTCCCCACCCTGGTTTTGTGAAATGACACTTTTTTGTTGAATCATGGTTATTAATCGTGAACTTAATGTTTCTTCATAGTTAAATGCCTCTTTTTACATGCATTTTAAAATTAAGAAAAATGTTCAGATAACAAAATTTAATTTTACTAATACAGGATAAAAGAAAAGTAGAAAAAGAATTTGCTTCAGTACTGTATATTCTCCAAAAAGACATCACTGAATCAACACTTTTTAGGAAAAAACGTAGTTTTCAGAAAAATCCACCCTTCTCACACACATACTTTGGTATCTTGTAGATCAAGGGTTCTAGCATTTTAAGGTCCGCGTCCCCTTAGAACACGGATGTGTGTTCCCGCATCCTGCCCCCCCCCCCCCCCGATGTGTGACCAGTACAAATAGTGCAGTCGTCCGCTTTTTTTTATAGTGGTCAGAGAAGTCTGACTGCGATGGGGAGGTCCTGGGTTTGAATCCCGACCCGCGGGCATGTAATGTACTTTCTCTATCCCGTCCTTGTCCTTTCTTTGTGTGAACATGTTGTTGTTATGTGAATGGTTACCTTGACTACAATATAAACGAGTTTTTATGACATGCGTGTACTAGAAGTCGGACTTACACCAAATTACTGTACAGTTGGAAAAGTGAAGCAGCGCGCCTAAAATAGCCGGCTTAGATGGCACAAGACAACAACAACAACAAATAGTGCAATCGGAATTTGAATCTGATGTTGGTCTGGATATCTGAAGTGAAACTGGTTATTAACTGCAAGTATGGATAATTTCACTACGAAATTTCATGTTACTACACAACTTTTATTTTGAGTATACTATTGTAAGAAAATATAAAATCTAAGAATTGGGGAACGAAATACAAATTTATTGGAAACTAGAGGACCCGACAGACGTTGTTCTGTTCAAACTTTGTAAATTGAAAAGCTGAAAAATTTCAATACACTATCAAGTGGTTGAACCTTTTTGTTGGAAAAAAAAATAGTAAAAAGAAAATGTTTTAAGCTATTGGGTGTCAGAATGCGTGTATTTATTACAACTTGATTTATCTAATACCCACTGAGCAGTTGATTTATTAACTATTTTTTCTCGCATCCAGCTGCAACAACCCCCATATAAAAAAGAATAAAACAATCGAAAGGATATGGTTAAAAAAATGTTAAAGATAAAAACAGTTCTCTGAATAAGGGCGAAAATCACTCATCTCCCTCCACCCTCCCGATGTAAAATAAACACATTCTTCAACTAAAATGACTAAACACTCTTTAAAAAACCAACAACAATTCTTCGCAATTTAAAATATTTCGTCAAATAAACAAAAAATACAATTAAAATACATTAACATTAGTTTTAAAATAGAAACAAATAATCTCGCAACTCCAACTTGATTTATGGCCAAATTCGCCAAGCTACCACATTACTGTAATCCAGCCGATCAGTGGACGAAACCAACTCCAACCGATGAGGGGACCGATCTTTTGAACGAAACCGAAAAATTTGATCTTGCTTTCTCGCTGAGCATTTGTCTCACTATATTTCCCTGCGTACTTAAATAATCTTCATATATTGCCTAATTTGTTCTTTTCACCAAAGATAAAAATCTCCCACTGCTTATTCCACCGTCTTTTCCTTTAATAATGTACTGATTAGTTTGATAATCCTTAAAAAATATTCTTGACATTGGTGCCAAAACTCAGATGGATTTGAGCTGAGAAACAAATGTTGCTAGGTACGGTACTTTCTGATCATTTGGTTAGTGAAAGAAACCCGATTTCTTGCAGTACTTGACTTTAAAATTACGGGACCTAAAATCGTTGCTTTCAAGAAATGAAGGCTTCTCTCTCTCTCTCTCTATGTATTATCTATTCTCAATTGACTCGTCACAGTTGGAAATTTCATTACAAAAAGCAGAGCTGGCTTTCTTATTGTCCTTTGGCAACGGGTTAAATATTTATTTCAACTCTCGCTCAACAATGAGTTAAAATAAATATTAATCATTTGGGAGATATAACCATCCAATGTTTAAATTAATTAATTAATTACCAAAAACGTTTCCGATTCAATCCATCGCGCTTCGAAACCATGCTTGCCACAACTTAATTGCACACAAAAAATTTGATCAAAATCGGTGCAGCTGTTTAAAAGCCTTATGGTGACAAACGTCCGCACAGAAGATTTTTAACATGCTTTTATTAGCTTCACCTATATGTATGTATGTATGTATGTATGTATGTATCTTGTAACGGAATCTTGCAGCTCAAATTTCGCTCACTTCCTGCGATCGGATTCTTTTGAAAGTTGGCACGCGACCTCAGACCCGATGACAATGCAATATTCTATAATCAAATTAATTAATTAACTCTTTTAATTGTTAGTTTCCCCCAATTTTAATCAATATTTTGGCATAAATCCAACAATGTGAAAAAGAAAAATTAAAAAAAAAAAACATTAAAAATGATCGCAAAAATTATTATAAAATATCTACAAAAACCTTTAATTTTTCTGCATCAGACAGAATTTGTTCCAGTGTTCCAAGGTAATTAGAACATGAAATATAATTGTTTTTAACTAATTTCATGCCAAAATTTAGGTAAGCCTTCAATTGGAAATTCATTGCTGATCAGACCATTATTGAACAAAAATTTTATTCAAATGCATCTCAAATTTTCAAAGTAATAAAATTTGATTTCCGCAAACATACATCGATGACTCACAATAGCTCCCCATTGGGGTGCCCTTGTCTTTAAGATATTACCTCGCACTCGTTTTATAAATAATTTCGTCGCCTGATAATTCTCCAACATAAGACTAAAATACAGAAAAATAAAATAATAGTTTAAAAAACTAAAAAAACACGCTTTCGTAGCAAAATGAACTAAAAAGTGAAAAATAATCTTTGGATGATAGTAGTTGACCAATCACTTAATTTAATGTAATACAAAAAAGCGTGGGGGGCTTCTTATCAGTTGTCTTGAATTTCTTCCATTTGTTGTCCCAGCAAAAATGTAAATAGACAGCACCCCACGCTTTTTTTGTATTACATTAAATTACGTGATTGGTCAACTACTATCATCCAAAGATTATTTTTCACTTTTTAGTTCATTTTGCTACGAAAGCGTGTTTTTTTAGTTTTTTAAACTATTATTTTATTATATATTAAGATAATCTGGGATCTAGGTGAAGCTGGAATGTAGCATCAATCACTCTCACGAAATTATGGATTAGCAGGAATGTAGTTTTCAACATGTCCTTTTGTGCACACGCCCGCACATTTGCTTGAAAATCACTGTTTACATCAATTTTCTGTTCCTGAACATGATCAGGAAGTAAAGAAATTTGAGGCAAACTTTGTAAATTGAAAAGTTAAAAATATTCAATAAACTATCAAGTGTTTAAACCGGTTTCTTGAAAAAAATAAATGAAAAGAAAATGTTTTAAGTTGCATGGTGTCAGAATGCATATATTTATTACAACTTGATTTATCTAATGCCCACTTTATTGAATTTTTTTTTCCCGTACTTGATGGTTTGTTCCTTCAGCCATATTCAAAGGATAAAAAGCGTCCTAAAAAACTAACTACTCATCTAGAACGAAAGGGAAATCCCGCTGCAACATCCCCCATACGAAAAAAATAAAATAAAATAAAACAATCGAAAGGATATCGTTTAAAAAAATGATAAAGGTAAAACAGTTCTCTGAATAAGCAAAAATAACCCATTCTCCCCTTCCGATGTAAAACAAACATTCTTCAACTAAAATAACTAAACACTCTTGAAAACCAAAAAACAATTCTTTGCAATTTGAAATATTTCGCCAAATAAACAAAAAAATACAATAAATTACATTAATGGCAGCTTTAAAATGTAAATAAATGATCACGCAACTCTATCGTTTACAGTTAAAGTCACCAAGCCACCAAGTTACTGTAATCCAGCCGATCAGTGAGCGAAGCCAACTCCGACCGATTAGCGATCCGATCTTTTGAACGAAAACTTTTGAAACTTCATATATTGCTTAATTTGTTCTTTCCACCAAAGGTAAAGATCTTCCACTGCACTGATCTTTTGTGTACAGTACTACCCTGTTGTAATTGATCTGGACAAAATAAAATTTGTTTTATCATTAAATTCCACCGTCTTTTCCTTTAATAATGTAATGATTAGTTAGATTCTTGACATTGATGCCAAAACTCAGATGGATTTGAGCCAAGAAACAAGTGTTGCTAGGTACGATACTTTCTGATCATTTGGTTAGGAAAACCTAAAGCACCGATCCGGTCACATGGTTCAACTACGATGACAGAACACACATTTTGCGCGAACCTTCCAGTACTTTACTTTAAAATACACGGGATTTAAAATCGTTGCTTTTAAGAGAGAGAAATAAGGGCTTCACTCTGTCTTTATCTATTCTCAAATGACATATCACAGTAGGAAATTTCATTACAAAAAGCAGAGTTGGTTTTCTTATTGTCCTTGGCAACGGGTTAAATATTTATTTCAGTTCTCGCTCAACAATAGTTTAAAATAAATATTAATCACTAGCAAAAATACCCGACGTTGCCTGGGTCAGTAATAATTATGAGAAAAAAATCGTTACTTGCTTTTGTTTTCTGGTTTAAGTGAAATAATTTAAAACACATCTTTTTGACCTGATTAAAAATCGAGATTCTTCCTTACCCATAAAAGTAAAATAGCAATAAGTATAAAGAACAAAATAGTATTGATTTAGAAACGAAAGCACTATATTTAAGCATATACAAATTTCCAAAACATGAAATTATTCTTCTCATGTTTAAAAAGATTAATCTGTTGATACATTTTTTTAAACATGGAGTCTAAAACCTTCTCTGTATTGCTATTGAAGTTGCTCGTAATCGACTTATACTTGCTTTAGTTATTTTGGGAAATTTCAATCATTGTGGGCTATTGGTGCGATTTTACCGAATTTGTGGGAATCGTTTTGGGATACCTTCGATGATGCTCCCTCCTTCTTTCCCTTACTTTGTGAAACGATATGCCACGGAAAAATAAGTTCGTTGCTTGAGGCACCTGGGGCCCTGCCCCTTACCCTCTGGTGTGATATGTTGATAGTTCCCCGGTTGGGGGCATGGCTTTTATTTTGGCGCAGAAGATGGTTGCGTGGATGTACGAGAGATGTGGCTTCCTCTAACGGGAGTACCATAATGGTTAGCCGAAGGCTCTTCAATGTAAATTTCAACTAAAGTTCTTCTTTATTTAAATAAGTTTAAGTTTTTTTTTTTTCGCTTCCTACATATTTTTTTTAAGTTTTATACTTTTTTTTTTCCCGTGGGGGGATTTCTAGGCTATTTGAATGAATAAAAATAAAATAAAATTAAGACAATGATAAAATGTTGATAAGAAATTTAAAAAGAAAATAGTGAAATGAAAATAGATAGGAGCATGCTCCCAGCCAGTGTGTAGCACAATAACTAGAGTCGAAACGAGGTATGAACCCGATAAGGGATTCACTCACCCCGTTTCGAAATTGAAACTAAGCTAGCAGAGCGCTGAGGCCTGCGAGAATTTGCCGGATCCAATGGATCGTAATTTGGAAGGATGTTAAGGCTCTTCTAAACCTCTCCGTAAAATCAGATTCGACGAAAACACGAAATCTGTGGGCAACACAGGGGGTGTATCTGGGAGGGTCTAACTCGATTTTTTTTGCACTGCTAATTGGTCAGATTTCATGATGGACAACGTCAATCATTGAGGTTGTTGAAAGGACAGTCGTAAATCTAAGCTGTCCCCATCGGTACTCCTTTACGGTCGGACGAGGGCAGAGAGCGAGCTAAGAATGATTCTGTTCCAAAACATGTCCCCCACCCCCTCCGGCCTGTTTCCCACCACGACAACAGATCGGCGCAGCGGAAAAAAACTCACGAGTATGAGGGTGAAGAAAAAAGAATTCCAATTCTCCTATTCTATTCTACCACCCTTCTCACTTTTACTTGAAAACTTTGGAACCGCGGGACAATTCTACACATTTACTCTTCGAATCGAATTCTGTATTTGTTTTGGCAATTCATGGGCGGCATAATCTTCGTTTTTTTTATTTGTTTTATATTTATTCGTTCAGTTCATTCATTTATGTATTTTTCAATATATAATTGAGGGGGAGGGGGCGAGCGGAACACTGATGATCTTTATAACTTTATCGATAAAAGATTGCTTTGCTTTATACAGAAATTTCTGAAACTATTCTTGAAAAGAAAAGCAAAACAATCATAGAAAAATGTCGAAGAATTTCTGCGGATGTCGGTGTGAGCATAAAATAAAAACATTTGGTAGTTGTGTAGTTAGGTTTGCTGATAGCTAGTTTGATGAATGTTACAATTAATAACACGGCATAAATAGTAAATCTTTCGAAAACAATCGCGCCCTGTACAAGGATTTTCTGTGCAGTTTTTAATTAGAAAATTATTGCTTTTGTTTTGTCTATGAATTTTCTGCGCATCAAAAGAGGAAATAAAGAAACTGACGAATCTGCATTTTGGCACGATAGAAAACAGGAAAAGAAAAAAAAATGCTGTTGTCTTGTTAGTGATCAGAAGGATACCATATTTACCAGTGGCGCCCATGAATTTTTTAAAGGGAGGGTCCAAGGTCGAAAGTCTCATTCCATTATTACGCCGTCCAAACATATTGACTTGATTTTATCGATTCCCGAGAACAAAAAACAGTAAAAAATAAGGCTAATGAATAAATAATTAGCATTAAGTAAAGAAATAACCAGAAGTTAAATAATTTACGCTTTTATTTTTCTCATAATTAAAAAATGAATTCAAGTTCAAAGGATCTCATTTCAATTTGTAATCACAAAACTAAAAACATACTTATTACTGTGTATTCATTTATAATCCCCATTCTTCTTCTCATAGGCTAAGTGCACAATATTTTAAAAAATCTCTTAACATGCGGGTTTTATTTTTTCACTTATTAAAACAGAAGTTATTGTAACCTTTGTTTGAAATTATTTCACGCACAAAATATAGAATCGTAATCGATCGGGGGAAAAAAGCAAGACCTATGGGAGGGGTCCTGACCCCCTGGACCCTCGTGTGCGTCACTGATAAATACCCACTAAGGTTTTCATTATTTAAACACGTGAACTAAATAATTAGAATGAAATGACACCTCTCAGTAATGCTAAAAGCAAATTATTGCAGAGCTTAGTATTTTTGACAGTTGCATGCAGAATCAACGCTTGATTTAAATCTGAGAAAAGCCATGTTACTGCGTACAAAAGCCCTTTATTACGCTCTGAATGCAAATTGGGAATTTTACTGTTATTTTTCTTGGATAAAAGCCTACTTCAATTCAAACTTTCGTCGATGTGGCCTATTCATCAACATTTTAAGATAATTTCAATTCATTGAGCGTATTGTTAAAAGAATAAAAATTATATGTTCACAAATTTTACCAATGCATATAATAAAAACGTAAGTAATTGAACTCTAATGGTTTAAATATACTTCGAAAGAATGAATAAAGTGCAAGAAAGCGTACAGTGGTTTAAAATAGTCAGCAAGTTGTATTTAGCAATTTCCGTATCATAAAAATTTGATTTCTTGATCTTGAGACAAAGAATGTTTTTTTCTTTCAGTTTGACACTCTCTGTTATTTAAACATTTTGTTCACATAGTAGGAAATAAATAAAATTCCTTATGAAAATAGAGTGGCGTTAAACAATATGAGTAGCACAGTATACAAATGAAAAACGTTATCTATCATGAAAGCGTCCTCGAAAAATATTTACGTGTACCAACCAACTACGCTGTTGTAAAAAGATTGCCATCAATCATGAAACGAGAAAAAAAAATTCTAAAAAAAGGAAGGAAAATGGTTTTGTTAATATTTTCGAAAAATATTTTCGTTTAGAGTTCAAAACTGTCATATGACAAAAAGAAAAAAAAATGCATCGATTCAATGAATCAAATGTATGATCATGTTCAATATCGAGAATTATAGGAAAAAAATAGATTGCAAAAGACACAAAATTAAATAAGCATTATTCGAAAGGAGAGACAGTGAGGCACTCAATTTATGTGCCGAATTAATTATCACTATGAGGAACTTTCTTGTTCCCAGTCTCATTCGCTGTACGCAAACGAGAAGACTTGTTTATCCAAAGTGGGGAAACAAAGTGCAAAAGGTGAGAAAAAAATTATACATGAAATCAAATGAATTGATATCGTTCCATCTTCAGTATTGGAGGCAAACAAAATAATATGAAAATTCAAAAAAAAAAAAAAAAAAATGAGCAAGGAAAAAGAGTACTGTGGCCCTAAATTACTGTGACAGTATCACCATACCAAACTTTCTTGTTCGCAGTCTCATTTCTTTTCATGCAGTCACGATGATTGACAAATTCGGATTGCAAAAATAAACTTTATGTAACATGAAAAGATTTCGGAAAATGCATTGTAAATTGTGAATAGAGTTCTTTGATTTGTGAGCATGCGCAAATGATCAACACGAAAGTTCAACTAATGATACTTCTTGAAATATGGAGAATGTTTTTGATATGAAGTGCTGCTGGCGTCATTGCTTTCTGGATTCTTTGAAAAAAAATACTTTCAATTAGTGTTTTAAAGAGCCATTTGGGCGGAAAAAAGCATCACTTTATACATGAAATTGAATGAAGCAAATATGATCTTGTTCCATCTTGAGTATTGGAGGCAAACAAAATAATATGAAAATTCAAAAAAAAAAAAAAAAAAGAGCGAGGAAAGAGTACTGTAACCCTAAATTACTGTGATAGTATCACCACACTGAACTTTCTTGTTCGTAGTTTCATTTCTTTTTCATGCAGTCACGATGATTGACAAATTCGCCCTGCAAAATTCGTATTGCTTTCTTGATTCTTAGAAAAAAATATACTTTCAACTGGGGTTTTAAAGAGCCATTTGGGCGGAAAAAAAAGCACCAATTTATTCATAAAATTGAAGGAACCAAATATGATCCTGTTTCCATGTTGAGTGTTGGAGGCAAACAAAATAATATGAAAATTAAAAAAAAAATGATCGGAGAAAAAAGGTTGTGAGGTACAAGGGCGGATTCAGGGGAGGGTCAAAGGGTCAGCCGACCCCCTGTGAGAAGAATGTCATTATGATTATTATTAAACTTCAATTCTTTACATCCGAAAAAATAGTACATGGAATCAATGTCAACATTTTTTTTTTTTTGCTCGGTTCTGTAAGGTAGTTCTTTTTAGCGCGTCATAATTCAAAGAATTGACTGGATTTGTTTACTGAGGCATTGCTATTTTTGATTTCTTTGTTCATTTTCAAAAGCGCAAATTTCTCTAATGAGCTTAACTTTTTCCCCCAGTTCTCCTCCCCCTCAAACCACATGTTGTGCGTGTCATGTGTGTTTTTTATTACTATTTATAGATGTTATCTCATATAACCAAAGCTTACGGTGACAATGACCAGCATATCTGCCGAAAGAAATGTGACTTTTGATGAAAGTTTGAGGGAATATGATCCATGGCTCAGGCTGTGGCATTGAAAATTTAGGGGGAGGGGAGGTAATTTGAATGGGTTTTGACTTGGGGGGGAGGGGGAGTGCTTCGTAGCATATGAGGCGGTACGCTCTCCTGCATGGAATGATGGGCAACCCTGATTAACTGCAAGTTTTTTACGTAGGAATAATAACGATATCCATTGAAACTTGACCCCCCTTACAAAAATTTCTGGATCCGCCCCTGTTGATGTACTAAATCATACTTGCTGATGACAGTATCACCGTACTGAGCTTTCATGTTCGCAGTCTCATTTCTTTTTCATGCAGTCACGATGATTGACAAATTCGCATTGCAAAAATAAACTTTATGTAACCTGAAAAGAGTTTGGAAAATGCATTGTAAATTGTGAATAGAGTTCTTTGATTGTGAGCATGCGCAAATTATCAAGACGAAAGTTCAACTAATGATACTTCTTGTACTAGCGAGAATTATTTTGATGTGAAGTGCTGCAGGCGTCATTGCTTTGTTGATTCTTTGAAAAAATACTTCCACTTGAGGTTTTAAATAGTATCTGGCCGAAAAGCATCATTTTATACATGAAATTGATTGAATCAAATATGATCCTGTTCCACCTTGAGTATTGGAGGAAAACAAAATAATATGAAAATTTCAAAAACATTGATCGTAGAAAAAAGGTTGTGAGGTACTAAATTACTTGCTGATAGCTGTATCACCACACTCAACTTTCCTTGTTCGCAGTCTCATTTCTTTTTCACGCAGTTGCGAAGATAGACAAATTCGCTTTGCAAAAATCGACTTTATGTAACATCAAAAGAATTCGGAAAATGCATTGTAAATTGTGAATAGAGTTCTTTGATTGTGAGCCTGCGCAAATGATCAAGACGAAAATAAAAGTAATGATAATTATTGAAATATGTACAATCTTTAAAGGAGAAGCATTGTGATACGAGGTGCTGCATTCGTCATGACTTTGTTGATTCTTCGAAAAAATACTTTCACCTGTGGCTCTAAAATCACAGGGGAGGAAAAAATGCATGAAATTGTGTATGTATATATATATACACAAACACACACACACACACATATATATATATATATATATATATATATATATTATATATATATATATATATATATATATATATATATATATATATATATATATATATATATATATATATATATATATATATATATATATAT
Source organism: Uloborus diversus (assembly GCF_026930045.1). Classification (NCBI taxonomy): domain Eukaryota; kingdom Metazoa; phylum Arthropoda; class Arachnida; order Araneae; family Uloboridae; genus Uloborus; species Uloborus diversus. Next base: position 19,479,256 of record NC_072734.1, on the reverse strand, counting down.
ATATATATATATATATATATATATATATATAATCTCGTGTCACGATGTTTGTTCGGGGTAAATTCCGAAACTACTCAACCGATTTTTCTCAAATTTCATATCTATGTGTCATTTGGTCCAACTTAAAAGATAGGATAGTTTTTATAATTTTTACTGCAAATTTCATATTAATTATGCAATAATAGTGTGAATTAATTGTTTAGTTCTAAAAATTTTTAATAGATGGCGGTGTAAGTTAATTAATCGATATAACTCTAACATCGTATGACTTACTGCTAAAAACACCATGATAAAATAAAACTCAGAGATATTGCTTAGATTTTCCATATAACGTTTCGGGATATTACAGGTTATTATTTACTTCCTGAGAAAATCAACTATATTTTTCAAAACGTTTCCTTGAATTGCTACAAATTGCAGATTTCACACCGTTGTGGAAAGTATTTTTCTCCACCAGTATCAAGATTAACTAAACGTATTTAATAGGTGTATCGGTTTCGGAGTGATTGCGGTTTGTCCAGATTGACTCAACACCCAATGAGTGCGAAAAGTTATCTGGATCATGAAGTTTGGCAAGAGTTGCAGAGGAACTACATTCGAGCTACTTGCTTGAGAGTCTGTCTTCGCGTTGGCAATGCGTGTATTAATGCTTTGAGAGCTTTCTTAGAAAAGCAGGAAGGTTCCGGGCTATTATATTAATCTTGCGTTTGTTCTCTGCAGGTGCCAGAATCATAACTGCCTTTTTAACCAAGAAGACTTCTGAATTCTTCAAAAATATTCAAGGTTTATTTCAGGAAAGTTAATGAATTTAAGCGGAAAACAATTATTTTCTTTATTTTGTTCCCCAGGAAATTTTTAATATCATTAATTCTTGCAAAGATACATTCGCAACAGAAAATTGCAGTGACAATTGCATCGTCAGGCATTGCTGCTACTTTTTTTAGATGGTACACGAACAGCACATTCAGCTTTAAAGTTGCCTATTAGATATTCATAACAAACAAAACGCAATGTGTACAATAAAGAAAAAAAGACGTGATGTGGCTGTAGTGTTGTAAGAGAGTGAAATTATAATTTGGGATAAGTGTACTATGGCTCATGAGATGGCTTCATTCGAAGCACATCATAGGATTATGCAAGATTTGAATGGCAACGATAAACTTTTAGGCGAAATTTTCTGAATACTGTCTGGGGACTTCCGGCAGACATTACCAGTTATTCCGATGAAATCAACGCATGTTTAAAAAAAACGTTTTTTATAGCGTAATGTCGAGATAATGCGATTGGCCATGAACATGCGAGTATAAACGCAAAATAATCTAATCGCACAAGTATTTTCTAAGCAATTGCTGAGTATTGGAAACGGTGAAATTGAACTGTATCAAAATATACAGTACAATAAATAGCCAGACAATTTCTGCACTGTCGTTGAGACGAAAAGTGAACTAATTGAGAGTCTATTTTCAGATAAATTTAATTTTTTAAAAATCATAATTGCCTCTGTAATCGCGTTGGTTTTGTAGCAGTTTTGTTTTCGGTAAACATTCCCGAACAGACAGGAATATTTGTGGATCGTCAATTGTCGACTGTCAAATACATATCCTGATGCATGTCGCAAATTGTATTTATTGGTAGCACAAAGTCTTTGGGAGTTGACACTTTTGACACTTTCTAATGCAGGTTTACATAAGGAGAAACAGTATTCGTCAACTGTTTAAAACAATTTTGACGACATACTATCCAACACAATCTTTATTTTTTAAGGAGAAACTATATTACTTTCACGTTTGAAGACGTATTTCATAATGTTTAACAAACACACAAATGTCCAAATCCAGATTTTACACCAGAGATGAATATGAAGCTTTAGTTTTAACTGAAGGTTTTTGCGTTTCAATTTCAAATTTGCCACTTAGTTATTATGATATGCCGTCACTTGATAGTTGGGCCACCGACTTAGTTAACACTGATTTGCAACGTATAACAACAGAGCAATGACTCTGTCTTAGCTACAATTATTGCGAATAATGAGCCATTACTGACGGCTTTAAAAAAAAGCTCCCCATTGATGCTGAACAAGCCTATACAGTTGTCGATGAAAACAAAGCAGTAAACACTCCAAATGAATTTTTAAATTCCCTGGATACACCAGGAATGCGTCTACACGATTTCCGGTTGAAAATTGGCTCAACAATTTATTCTTTTTCGCGATTTAAACCCACCTAAATTACGCAACGGTACACGTTTCTACATTAATAGTCAACAATATTTGTCGGAAAAGTTTAAATGAGAAATGTTTGTGTTGCCACGTAATCCATTATTAGCGTCATAATTTTCAAACACATTTGAAAGGCTTCAATTTTTGATTCGTTTAGCTTTTGCAAAGACCATAAATAGATTTAAAGAACAAAAAATGTCTTTTTTCGGTTTGTACTTGAAACATAAATATTTCTCTTATGGACAACGAAATATTGCCTACTCACACGTGGAAAGTTATCATACTTTTCGTATTAGCAAAAAAATCTGGTTGATCAAGAACATTGTGCACAACTTAGTGCTTAGACAGTTTTCAGTTTTCAAATAATAGAAACAATAGTTCGAAGTCAATGTTATCTACTTCATTGAAAAAATTTAATTTTTATACGTTTTTAATTTAGTTAGTGTATTTTGTAAAGAAGTTATTGATTACAAACTATAGAGAAAGCTAATGTGAATAAAATGTAGTGTAGAATCTAAAAGTGTATGGTGGTTTACCCTTAGTTTCTACATTCGGTTATTTTACAATCAGTTTCGATATTTACTATCACTTTCAAGTTACTTTTTTTTTTTTTTTGCGGAAGTTATACTTACAAAATTTACTAAGCGTAAGTATAGTGCTTTTTCCATAGAAAATTTAGTTAGTACTTATTGAATTCAATAAGTACTAACTTCAGCCTGCACGGTTTAAAAAAAAAAAAAATCCGAAACGTTACTGAGTAAAAATTTTCGATAATTGCTTGCAGTTCTGGCTAAGCTTTGGCTATGTTTGCATTACTGCTTATAGAAGTTCCTTAATAAATCAGAAAGGTGCTAAGCTTTTTTTTGTATCCCTTCCTAAGTTTACACTAAAGTTCCAGAAACACGACTAACTTCAAACGGGAAGATCTTCGAATTTTTCAAGAGGCTTCCGAGATGATTTCAGGAAGGTTATTAACTTTTATCGGAAAACTTTCCGGGTTTTTGGCTTGACATGATACTGGCAGAAATTGGCCACATCAGCTGCCCATAATTTTCCAGGAACATTTAGGAATCGTTTTTACATTGAATAACGCCCATTATCAATCTCATATGTTATAAAATCGGCTATACTATTTTAAGCTGTATTAAAAATATTTATTTGATTCTATCAAAATAATGAGTACAAGTTTATTTTAATCCAACTTCTTTGCCACACCAACGCGTGGCTGGGTCAGCTAGTATATATATCTATATATATCTATATATATATATATATATATATATATATATATATATATATATATATATATATATATATATATATATATATATATATATATATATATATATATATATATATATATATATATATATATATATATTCGATGGACATATAATGTAAATATGTGCAAGTATTTTTTCATCCCTATATTAGACAATTTTTACGAAAATTGTATTTTATTGCTCCCCTAAGGGGGTTTTGCCCCCCATAACGGGACGAAAACTACCCTGATGCATAAGCTATATTATTGTAAAGTTTCATCAAAATCCGTTCAGTAGTTTTTGCGTGAAAGAGTAACAAACATCCATACATCCATACATCCATACAGACAAACTTTCGCATATATAATAGTAGTAAGATATAATAGTAGTAAGATTATAAATGATAAAGTTCTTGTTACTAACATTTTAAATATTAATTGAGATTTACTAATATTCGGTGCAGTGTTTGTTTGTTTAGTATTAAGCTTATTTCTATTTTAAATGTTTCGTACAATTACCAAGTGCATACGGGGCAAAGTAGATAGCGCAAAGTGAAATAGTTCATATCGTTTACTTATTCAATAGTTTTTAAATCACTTATTTTTTCATTTATTAATTAATTCATTTACATTCTTTCATTTAATAGTTCACTTATTTATTCTGTTGTTCTCTTATTTTCTTATTCATTCACTATTTTATTCATTAATTTTTCTCATATGTTAATTAATTAATTTATTCGTTTATTGTTTCATTATCTACTATTCATTTAAATTCATCCCTTCTTTTATTTACTCATTCGTTTGATCAAAAATATTTTTAATAATCGAACTAAAAACGTTTAATTAGAAAAAAATATTATTTTTCACTTTCACTTTGAATAAAAAGGTTTACTACTAAATTAAAAAAAAAAACTTTCAGTTCAAAGTTTTGTATAAAATACATTTTTTTGGTGCTATAATTTTCAAAACAAATTTCAAGTTCGTTCATTTTGAAAAAAGGAAGTAATCTTAAAAATTTCACTTTGCCCTCACATTCCCCTACATCCTCATCGAGTTTTTTAAATATCGCGCATCAAGTTAAACACCTAGTTCTCTGAACTTATATCTGGAAATTATACAGTAATTTTATTTTTCAGTGCTACTAAATGCCGTGATAGAAAATTACTCAATTATGTTTTCTATTATTATCTATTATCTCTAATGGGAAATTTTTCGTTTGATCAAGAAGGTATGCATGATTTGCAAAGGATGAAAAGTTTTACTTTGAACTTTAAAAAAGTACAAAAATGAGTGATAATGTCAAAAGTAATCACATGTGATCCCAAAACTGGATAAATTATGATAATTTTTACTTTTTATTTCAATTTTTCAAACACTCGTGTCTCTCTTGAAATTCTTCCACGTGTCCTTAGGTTAAGAACCCCTGAGTTATAAGGAAGTCCGAGTTCGCTTCATCCATCTTATTTTTTGTGAACTGATATGATTTTGATGAATCAAGATTATTTATGGCGAACTTATTAATTCTTTACTTCAGTATTGCTCTTTTTATATACTTTTAAAATTAAAAAAAATATTACTGGTCACAAATTTTAATTTTACTTATACAGGATAAAAGAAAACCATAAAAAAATAAAGTACTTTTCAGTAATCTACACTTTTAAAAAAGACCTACACTGCTTTTGTGGAAAAACATTGTTTACAGTAAAATTCCCTTCTTTCTTCTTGGTGCCTTGTAGATACTTTTTTGTCTCATCACGATGATGAAGAGCAATGTCAATGTCTTTTCCCATATGTATGTCACTTATTACATGCTTTTCAAGTTAAAGACAAACGTATGAGTAAAACTTTGATTTTACAAGCGAAAAGAAAATTCTCAACAAATTAGGCATTTCACAATAAAGAATATTCCTAATTAGAAAATCACCCGTCAAGGTATGACGGGTGAAAATTTGACTAGACGTTAAATCCCGGTTATCACAAATTTGCCATTTCAACTGCGCTTGCGCACGGACTTAGCTTTTTGGGCTTTCTGCTTTGAGATTTCGTGTTGCTTGTTTATATTTCGGGTGAGCTAGAGTCCCAACAAATTAATGAATGCAATTAGAATATTTTCACAGCGATTTCGGGATACTTTATATGAAACTACGGATATTAATAACTGATAATCTTTATAAAGAAAAGAGAAAAATGACACTTCAATATTTATTGGTTTGGAAATATTTATTCAACGTAAACGTAAAACACGATATGTACTTCAAAAATGATTGGAATATGAGTACAGATATCCGTCTTTTGCGGATATTTTACGTTAGGCATAAACAGCTCAGTTTTCTACATTTGTACTTAGGTTGAGGGTTCGGCTTTGTATTAGAAGTGATACTGCAATTCGAGTAAGCTCTTCTGACGTTAAAAATTTGGCTCTGAAAAGGGATTTTGTTTGATAGAAAAATCAGACTCCGAACCCATTAATAATTAAGACTCAAACTCAATCTTTACCGAGGCGTAAAAACTAAATCAAAGAAAGCTTTGTAATTTCTAATTTTTATCTGTTGTTATCTCATATTTATTAACAAATTTAAAATGTTTTAAATTAGTTTGAGCAAGAGTTTTGAAATCAGCTAAGTCCGCGCGCAAGCGCAGTTGAAATGGCAAATTTGTGATAACCAGGATTTAACGTCGAGTGAAAATTTGCTTCTACATTTGAACGCAGCAGTTGCCTGTTTGGTGATATTTTGGTAGTTTAAGTTTTAACCCTTAACTCCTCTAGATAGCGGTCATTGTTAACCATTTTTAAGCTTCGTCATTCTCATAAAATGACAGTCTTACTAGTAAAACAGTTAAGTTACCGGATTCAGTTCAGCCCTGTCAAAAAAAAAAATAAAATAAAATAAAATAAAATAAAATAAAAAATAAAATAAAATAAAAAATAATTTTTATTCTTAAATTTGGAATTCAAATTATGTTTTTCGCAATCACGAACTGAGACGGGACCCTACTCATTGGAGTTATTGTTTCTAGAAACGGCTCCTATCTCCCCCCCCCCAAGCCTGCCTCTCCTCCTGGGCGGTTACGTGTGCATAGGTATGTGTGTAAGTGTGTAGGCTTGTGTGTGTGCGTAGACCTGTGTGTTTGCACGTAGGCGCGTGTGAGTGTATGTGTGTGAAGTCATGTGTGTGAGTGTGAGTGTGTGTAGGACATGGAGATCTCCAACCAGGAGAAGCGGATAGCTCAGGACCGGAGCAGCCGCGCCGCCGTCAGAGGACGGTGGGCGGTGGTGCTGCAGAGGCTTCTGGTCCAAGCTGAAAAAGGCACGGACATCAAAAACGATCAAATGAGAACAATAAGCAATCGTGATTGCTCAAAAAAAAAAAAAAAAAAAAAAAAAATCCCTTCATGTCAAATATTACCGAAAAATATTATTATATTATCATCCCGCGGCGTGAGTTTCATTGTTCATGACGTCAGCGTTTCTCTATCATTCGCTATTATATATATGAGGCTGAAGTTTTCACTGCGATAGCACTGCTTCTGTGAAAAAAAACAATTTGCAGGGACGTGGGAGTTTCCTTTTCTCCCCACCTTGGTTTCATGAACTGAAACGTTTTAGCTTAGTCATATTACTAATTGTGAAAAATTAATATCTCTTCTTTAATATGTGTCTCTTTTTGCATGCTTTTTTATTTGAAGAAAAATGTACGCAACATAAATAAAATTTTACCTGTACAGAATTTAAAAAAAAATAATAAAGCGTTTTAGTAATGAAGAATGTTCTCAGTGACGTTTTCACTGCAATAACACTACTTCTGTGGAAAAACACAATTAACTGGGACATCGGAATTGACTTCCTCCCTCCCACCTTGGTTTCATGAACAGAAACTCTTTTGCTCAGTCATTTTAGTAATTGTGAACTTAATTCCTCTTCTTTAATTTTTGTCTCTTAGTGCATGCTTTTTAATTTAAAGAAAAATGATAAATACAGTTTTACTTGTACAGAATCAAAAAAATAAATAAATAAATTAATAAAAATAATAATAATAAATAAATAAATAAATAAATAAAAATAATAATAATAATAAATAAATAAAAAAAATAAATAAATTTAAAAAAATAAAATAAATAAATAAATAAAAATAAAGCGTTTTAGTAACGAAGAATGTTTTTAATGACGTTTTCACTGCAATAACACTACTTTTGTGCAGAAACACAATTTACAGGGACGTCGGAGTTGCCTTTTCTCCCCACCTTGGTTTCACGAACTGAAACTTTTTTGCTTAGACATATTACTAGTTGCGAAATTATTGTCTCTTCTTTACTGTATGCCCCTTTTTGCATGCTTTTTAATTAAAAAAAAATATAAAAAATGTATGCAACATAAATTTAGTTTTATTTATGTAGAATTTAAAGAAGTAATAAAGAATGTTCTCATTGTCGTTTTCACTGCAATAAAAATGCGTTTGTAAAAAAAAAAAAAAATACGTTACTGGGCCGTCACAGGTTTTTCTCTCTCTCCTTCCCCCCACCCCTCACACACCTGGCTTCATGAACTCCTACTTTTGCTTGTTAAATCATGATTAGTAATCGCGGACGAAATGTTTCTTTATCTTCTAATGCTTCTTTTTGCAAGAATTTTTAATGAAAGAAAAGTGTGGAGTTCAAAAAATTTAATTTTACTTATATATAGGACTAGCAGTACCCGCATGGCGATTCCCGTGCTAAGAAGTTAAAGGAAGTCCATTAAACAAAAAAATCTACGTCCCCGCCCCCTTCTGATCTGAAATAATAATTTTTCTTCCACTAAAATGCGTACACAACATTTCAAAAAATCCATTAAAGTCTCTTTGGAATTTTAACTATTCGATAAAACACATAAAAATATTAACAGTAGCTTTAAAACTCAAAATAATCCTTCAACTACATAGTTCATCACTTTACGCGCCAAGCAACCACGCTATCGTAACTCTGCCCTTTAGCGAGTGAAGCGGTTTTCTTTCCCTGCAAATTAAAGTGCTTCGCCAAATGAGCAATGCTAAACAAAAAAACTTCGTAAAGAACAATCACAATTGAATAATACGATAAATCAAATTATTTACTTAGATTAGTAACTATCTTCGACTATAAAAACAAAAACAAACGTTGAAGAAATAAGGAAAGCAAAATCCAATAGAAAAATCCCACAAAATCAAATTATGAACCTGAACATCAAAAATAAACCGCATTCAAAAATCTGTTCTCTGATCACAACAGCGTAGCATAAAGGCACGCTTCCACGCAGCTATCGACACTATCGGCCAGCGCCCTCTCAAAGAGTTAACTTACCCCGACATCTATTAGGAATTCATAGAACTAAACGATTAATTAAACATTTAATTTGCAATTACAAATATTTCGGTCAATCTGATTGAAAAAAAAATATATATATAGCTTTCCTCAATAAATCAATAAATGAACTATTCAACACAAAAAGATTTTTTCAATTCGAACCAGTAGTTTCTGAGATTAGAGAGTTCAAAAAAACTAACTCTTCAGCTTCATATTATTAGTTAATTAATGAGAAAAATAAGACAATGATACACACATATATATATACAAAAATATTATTAAATTTTAGCATCGTTTAGGATTTTCTCTGAAAAGTACCCTCGAGATTCGCCTCATGGCGACTTGAACCTACGCCCATTAGATCATGAAGCCCGCACTTTCAGGTCGAGCCACCGTGGTGACGCATATCCAATGTTCCAAGCATTTCATATTATAATATAAATTTTCCCGTGTTCATTACATTTCTTATTGCTGCTCCATTCCTATTAGTCATAGCGTGATGTTATATAGCCTATAGCCTTCCGCAATGAATGGACTATTGAACACAAAAATAATTTTCCAATTCGATCCAGTATTTCCTGAGATTAGCGCGTTCAAACAAACAAACAAACTCCACTGCTTTACATTATTAGTATAGATCAACAGTCGGGGCCCATTCAAATTTTACGGGATTCCTTGAATCCGAAAGGAATGGGCCTCGACGGTTGATCCTTCTATTCTGCTTTTGAATTTATGATTTGTCTTATCTGTGTACGGTTATAAAACTATTTCAACGGTGTAGTTATTCAGTAGTACTTAATACATTCTAAACTACTGGGCTTTTACATTTTTCTTTTTAGTTTTTTTTGGTTTTTACGCAGTCGGGTTTTTTGTTTTTATTTAATAATTTTTTATTTTAAAAATATTTTTGTACTTACTGAAGGGGAAAAAACACATATTAAGCTCAAATACAATATTTCAAGCACCTCGAGTTATTATGCAAAATATGCGCAATGTCTGCGCATACGCACACACACACACACACACACACACACACACACACATATATATATATATATATATATATATATATATATATATATATATATATATACATATACACGGGGGATACTTAGGGGGTCGCGGATTTCTTTGTTGGTGAAAAGGGGGGGGGTCGCGACTTGAAAAAGGTTGGAAACCACTGAGTTAAAGCACAGAACCGAAAATTAAAATCGGAAGGAAAGCGTATAGTAAAAGTACTACTGAAAATAAATTAATAAAGTATAATAAATTATTGAATGAATATTGAAAAATAAAAATTTGAAAGTAGGGTAATGAAATTAGGAAATATGGCTGTCGGGATGCATGCTCTCCCCCCCCCCCCCCTCCCATAACTTTTAAAAGGAATAGTCTGATCCAACTTCGCAATTTCGGTTCGAAACGAATTTTTCTTCTTTTTTTGTGGGGGGGGGGGGGGCACAAAAGACTAGAAATGATTATATCTGAATATGTAAAAGGTACTACTGTAAACTCTCGATTATCCGTAACATTGGCTGCTCGGCTATCGCAGATAATTAAAAAAAAAAAAAAAAAAAACTGAAAATAGGGAACAAAGCCACAGAAATACGCATTTGAGCAATTTATACACGAAATAGGTAACATAAACATGAAAATTGCGGAATAATAAAATTGTTCACCGCTTACAAATTTGTAGATTTATTTCTTTAGAAAATTAGTTAAACCTCTATACGTCTTTGGATTGAAACACTTTCATTTTGATTTCAAATATTATTAGCCCTATTTGCATTAGGGTAGATCAGGGCACGTTTACAAGAATTTTTTTTTCAATGATTTTTCTAATTTTTATGTTTTAACTTTGGAAATTTTAAACATTGCGGTTTTATGAAACAGTTAATGGCGTTAAAATTAGTATATTCAGTCGTTGCTCAGTTTGTTCTTTTAACTGTTAAAAAAATATTTTTGAGTCCAAGCGATTGCGTAAACGTGCCCCGGACACGGGGCACGTTTATTCACATTTATTTTGACACCTGATTCCCTGTTAGTGTTTTGAACATGTCTTACCATCGTTAAAATAAAGCAAATTGCAGACTGCACTACAAACAGCACTACATATGATTGTAAGTTATAAGATACGAATGAGTAACTTAATTAAAAATTAAAGGATAATTTTCAAAACTAAATAGCCGAAAAATACCAAAAAGGTTTGAGACAGTTTGGAGCGAAAAAAGTGTCAGAGGCACGTTTAAGTAAAACATAGTAAGAACGTGCGTATAAAGGTGCTCCGACGTCAATGCGTAAATTTGCCCCGTCGCGAAGTTTGAATTTATTTTTAACGTGAAAAAAAAATGTAATAACATTTCATTTCATACAAATACAATTCTCAAAAGAGGATAAAATTCTGTTAATTTTTATATATTTGTTCATTCTTAACTAAGTGTTATTAATTAACAATACGCTTCAAAACGTTCAACACAAAATTTACTCGACTTGGCTGAAAACAGATTATTCTTTCTGCATGCTAAATCGAAGCTCGACTGATGCTCAAAAACTTGTGAGAATATTTGCTAGGAAGCAGCATTAATCTGTTATGACTGTTGGCCCTCCAGTTATAATTTGTTTCGAAACAAGGGCACTGCGTAAACATGCTCCGGTCTACCCTATAAAATGAACCGTGCTTGTCCTCCTCAAAAAATGCTTTTGGGCTCACCGCTCACCTTTGTATAAAATTACCACCTTTTCATCACACTCTTTAAATTTTTACCTAACGGTTTTTTTTAACGATTTTATCATTTACAAGCTCCAAGTCTGGATAACAAGAGTTACAATCAATCCAATTGATGAACACTTTCTTCATCGACATTTTTCCCACCAGTAATAGATTTCTCTAAACCATGAACAGTATCATCCTCTTTCTTTTCAGAATCTACCACAGATTTTTGCGTGTTCAAATATAGTTAGTGTTTAGTTAAAAGTGTCAAAAACTAATATTACATCGCGGCAAGTTCCATCTAAAGGATAGAGCATAAAGAGTTGAGTCATATATTGCTTATATCCCGATTTTGAAAAATAAGGACATACAGAGTCAACTCGTGTTTATCAAAGAGCGTGTTACTCGATTTACTAATTGTCTGTGAGTCTATATAATTTTTTTTTACATTCCCATCCTTTAGAGACAGTGGCTCTCAACTTTTTCACTACCAAGTTCCTCTTGGTATCCTCAGGGGTACCCATTCCCTAACAGCAAGGGCGTCCCCCCTAAATGTTGTGAAGAGCCACCCAAAAGCAAGAGCTACCCAAAAAAGTGCAAATTAGCTCTCAACCCCCTTCTAAAAATTTCAATGGCGCAATCTGCGCTATGACCCCCCCCTCCCCACCCCCATGTAGACACCCCTGGTATCCTTCCGAATCCTAAGCGGACTAGTTACGTTACATGGATACATAAAAAATATTTTCACAACAATTATATCAGGTAAAACGAGATGAATCGCAATTTTCAAGACAAAGTGTTCTTTGACAAATTTAATTACAGCTAAAGAAATGATGTCGATTAATTTTCACCAGCCTCCAGCTAATGAACGCACTACGTAAACATTGCTCATGAACCAAATTCCTAATATTGAACAAGATAAAAACAGCATTTTCTGGCACATTTCAGATTCTGATTTTGAGATAAAAGGACTTTAAACGCACCTGCTGGAGACACTTTTGGCATAGTGAGTGCCCTTTACCTCCCTGGTATGAATATTTAAAAAACTTAGCTTAAACCTATTCCTATTAAGACGGAGCTGATTTAGCTGATGTTCAAAAAAAATCGAAGTTGATAAGCACGGAAAGTAGGCCTGATTAGTTATGAGCTAACCTATTGCAGTTAATGAGCCAACTATTAAAAGAGCTGCAGCATTTGAATTTTAGATGTCTTTAAGTAAGAAAAGAAATCTGCATAAATACGTATTAAATAGAAAACGGACCAAGTAGAACTTCTTATAGCAGCAAAATAATATTTTTGAACAAGGACAACAACGCTGTAAATATTTTCATTCTTATAATTTATGAGACGTCACTTCAAAACCATTTCGTTATCTGCATTTTGGGGGATTCAATGGAGCGAAAACTTACCAATGAGAAATACACCATATGTGACAGCAAACTTAATCCTAGATGTAATACTGATAGACAAGGAAAAAATCTGATTCAGCAGCTCATACATGGTTTCTTTGACAAGACTGGCGCACATAGCTTGCGATTGTGTTTCTAAGAGCTTTATAGTTGATTTTTATGTAACGCTTTGTATTTCTCTAGGCTATCTTTCAGCACAGAATCTTGAAATAGCATTCATTTTTTCCACATTAGGATTTGTCTTACATTAAAAATTTCAAAATTTGCAAAAGATTGAACAATTGTGTCTTCAAAGAAAACTTTACTTTTTCTGTCATAATTTCTTTACTTTTTGCTTACGCAATATTTTGTATAAATATGTAAGTAGTTTGATAAATAGAGCAGGGACTGACTGACCTTTTAATTTCTAACAAAAATTGCGAAAAAAATTGCATAAAATGCTTTTGTGGTGATGCATTTTATAAAAATGCACCACACTTGCCAATTATTTAACAATTTTGTAAATTATTTAACAGAACTTTAGGAGATTTGTTCGCTCTTAGAAACTGCTGCGAATTCAACATGAAATTAATTTTCAAGAGTAAATTATTTAACAGAATTTTATGAGATTTGTCATGCTTCAAAATAACGACAAAACTAACATTTTTTTTTTTGGTAAACTTTAAAGATTAAATTGTCCAACAAAATTGTATACGATCCGTCATAACCTTAGAAATTACACCTCCTCTTCAGCTTCATCCACTCTTGATGATGAAGTATGTAAAATGTTTAGTATTTTGGATAGCACAGCTCTACTTTGGGCCATTGTTCTCCAAGGAATTTTCTCTAATGATTTTATGAACATAAATTTGCAAGCGTTTTAAACAATTAATATATGAGCTGGCGGTGTATTTCATGAATAGTTTTCAGCAGGGCAGTGCAATTCATTCATATAAATATATAGCACACGTACACTGTAGAGCTAAAAAAGTACTGAGCACAATGATTTTTCTTTGTGTTTAACTTAAGTTTCCGTAATGAAATTATCGCTCTAAAACTATCGTTACTAACTCTAATGTATTTTTTCGCTCAGATATTAAATTCGTAACTAGATTTTCGATACAGTATGTTGTTTAGTGCATATACTTGAACACAAGATGTACATGTACATGTTACCGACAAAGCTTGAAACCCGGCATTCTACAAAATACCTATTTATTAGCATTGTAAATAATGCCTAAAACTAGCTGGCTGAAACGATTTATATTTCACACATTTCCTAGACATTCTATATACCAATCTCCGATTTGTTTCGAATAGCACGTGGCAAGGCACACGTGACTTTTAACGCGCCCCTCAAGCTCAGAATTCCCCTGTTGCATCTTGTTAATTGTTCGTAAGTGTGTCAAAATGCGCAATTTTACTTGTTAAACAAAAATTATTTTTTTTTACGCATTTTGAATATTTGTTTTTAAGTGGGGTCCACATTTCTTCACAACCTTTTTGTTGAAATTTCCTAACCCCGATTACGGAAAAAATTCAACAAGTGATCCAGAATTAAATGTTAAGGATCCCAGATCCCTCGGTTATTCCCAAAGGTTAACTGTGCTAACTATGGGTGTTAGGAATTCATATGTTTCCCAAATTAGTCCGACAAGCGTAATGTAGATACTGAAAAAAATATAGTTAAGACCTACATTACAGCTTGGTTTGATAGTAAGATACATTACACCGTAAAAGGCAGTCTGAATCATATACTAAAGGTCATTCAAACAACATGACATTTACCAAAAAACATTAAAAGAAATCCTTGATCCTGTCATTTATAGAAACTCGTTCTTTTGTCATCCAGAGAATATGATGCGGCGTTGATATTGGACTACACACAGCATATTCGACAATTAGGCTACAGCAGAATACTGAAAATCTGAAATGAACCGCCAGTAGTATGTCACGTTAGATTTGTCAAACTTTCATATATGAATTTTAAAGCCGCAGATTATCCTGCACTTATTAATTGGGTCAAGTGTAAACTTATACACTACCATTGTTGTCAAATATGGCAACAGAACACTTTGAACTTCATTGAAACTCAAAGGCCTGCCATAACTTGAATAGTTGGTACCACACACTGCAAATAAACCTGCACAATTTGAAACACTTTGTTTCAGAAAAAGTGATCCTAATATGTGAATGTGCACTATGATGTGTTCTGCATATGCTCCTTCAGAAGGAAAGTGTTTCAAAAGTGTTCCGAATGTGTTCTTGATACTAAACCTCGTGTGCCAAAACACGAGTTCAGACAATAGATGATTCGTCAACACATTTGAAAGCATATTTAGTCACATTTGGGCACATTTGTGAAATCATTGCTTTCTTTGCTGCAACGAGGATGGCTAGATAAAGATTGGTTGGTTGTACTATATACTGTATGTATACACTATTTAAAAAAATGCTGTTATTTTACTGTTTTTTTTTCAACATATTGTTACTTTTTTTTGCTCGTTTGTCATTTTGCTGTAAACTATTCAATTGATTTTGAGGTGCCATTAGATTTTAAATTTGCATAGTAATAATGCAGATTAATAATAACTATATTCAGTCAAAGCCTGAACCCATCATCAAGCCTGCAGTCTCAACAAAAATGAATTTAGTGCGTATTTTTTCTTTTTATAAGCTTTTTTTTATACTTGTGTATAGCACGCATTACGGAAGGATATTAATGATCAGCAATTGTTCCGAAACATATCCTAAAAACTGTACCAAAACGTGTGCCACAAAATTTTTAGTGCAAGTGTTCATAAACCATTCTTTTACACTATCCATGAAGTGTCTAAAAAGTGTACTAAAAAGGAAATACATGTTCCGAACAGTGTTTCTAGAAGTGTTTTGAAAACTGACCGAAAAAAATGTTCTAAAAAAGGGAACAAGTGTCCGTGTTCAAAAAGTATTATGACATGTGTTCTCAAAACGGTTCTAATAACTATTACAAAAATAGTGTTCTCAAAAAGGAGACAAGTGTACGTGAGCAAAAAGTGTTTGATTATTTGCAGTGCACTCAATCGGTAGAGAGATGAGCTAAACCTGTGACAGAGGCTAAAGGAAAATGCTGCAAGCGAGAAAACCGAGAAGGTTTCCATACAATCAGATCAAGAACATTTGACCCGAATTCAGAATTAAAAGAACTTTAGCATAATAAATCTCAACCAAATTGGTTGGTTGATTGGGTAAGGTGGAGTGTGGAACTTGACTTGCTGCCACCGCCACCTAATTAGACCCGTCATTTAGGGGGTCAGGGGTGGTCCATTACCCCACACCACGGCTTTGAGAAATAAATGTAATTAAAGGGCTGGGGGCAAGAATGCGATATGCCACATCAGTTTTTTCCCGGTAGGCCAATTTCCAACTTTTGAAAAATTCTATAAATTTTTTTTATAGATTATTAGACATTCTATATTCTGCAATACAAAAACCAGATGCGTTTTTCTGACAGTGACATAATCCATTGTCATTATTATTTTAATTATCAAAGCAGCATTTAGAACAAAAAATGTTCAATTTCAAAAGTGTGGCTTATCACGTTCCTGCACCAAGCTCTTCAATTCCATTTGGGTGGGAGTTTTTTTTTTTTTTTTGCTGTTTTTCGTTGAAGCTTGCATCGAAATTGCACCCTTTGACCCCCTCCCCCCCGCAAAAATGTTAAAAGACGGGCCTGCGCGACGTGAGTCCTGAGTGATTTCAGCACAAGAGAAATGTATGTAAAACGTTAAAGTAAATGTTTAATAGTATATTTTTATAGTTTTATGTCAGCTTGAGAATTTTTGAGATAATAAAACTTTTACTTTAAAAATGGTATTTTAAGGGTTTCTGCGCGAATTCAAATGATCGACAATGTGCCCCCAAGTTTTTTTCTGTACGTTTCGGTGACTACAAAGTGTATTTTACACAAAATATGAAATGAAATAAATTATTTTTTGAAAAAGTATACGTCTTTAAAAAATTCCAAATTTTTCTCAACTTGAAGGCTTTTGCGCGATTTCAAAAATAATTCATAAACATTTTAATTATTTTTCCCGTTATTAGGATGCCAATGCGCAAGTTTTCCGTTCTATTAGAAATTGAGCTCTGGTAGGTGATTTTTTACAGCATAAAGTTATAAAATCTTTTTATTGAAAGCCTACCCAGGGCCGGTACTTTAAATGTGTTTTACTCAAAACTTGAAAACGTCCACTTACGTTTCCTTGCTTCTCACTGCCTCATACATATTAAATAAATTATTTTTCTTTGCAGAAAATGACTTTTCCCGAAGTTTTCAAACCATTCAGTATTTTCGAATTATACGAAACGAATATTACTATGCTCGATGCGCTGCCTATGAACATGCTACCACTGATACACGAGCACTGGTACAACTTTCCTGCTGTCAAGAGCTTTTGGCACACGGCTCTCGGAACAGTCATTTGCATAGTGAGCATCATTGGATTGTTGGGAAATGGAACGGTCCTGTACCTTATGGCTGTGGACAAGACTTTGAGGACACCAGCTAATATTCTGGTCCTGAATTTGGCATTCTCCGATTTTTGCATGATGGCCTTCATGGGCCCTACCATGGCATTGAACTGCTTCAGTGAGACATGGATTCTAGGGCCGCTTATGTGCGAAATTTATGGAATGTCCGGATCCCTCTTTGGATGTGTGTCCATCTGGAGCAACGTAATGATTACGCTGGATCGCTACAACGTGATTGTGCGGGGCATGGCAGCAAGCCCCTTCACACACATCAAAGCCATATCCAGTATCTTTTTTGTGTGGATATGGTCCATATCGTGGACGTTGGCACCGATGCATGGTTGGAGTAGGTAAGCATGACATTCATTTTACTGTATCCTGGTTTGTTTATTACTTGCTAAGGCCATGCCCGTGCCCAAGCCAAAGAATTTGGATTTTAGGCGTCTAACTAGAGTGCCCAGATATCTTAATAATAATTAGGGGGATGTCTTAGAATCCAGAGAGGATTTGGGGACACTCTGAAATATGTTTTGGGGCTTTCGATAAAAGGAATTACTTTTTTCAAAACATATTTGATTCTTCTATCCTTTGTTACAAAGCACCAGACTTCACCTTACAATCTCCCTTCCCGCTGGCGCATGTTAAACCATGTTAGATAAACATACTGTTATATGAAGTTTTTATTTCAAACAAAATGTGTGATGCATCACACTTATTGTAACCCCCTACCTACACCTCGTCACAAACTCAATTTCAAAACCCTTCTAATAACAGGACATCATTTCTAGATGACCTCTTAAGAACAATAAACATTTCAATGTAATAGGAGAATCATTTAATAATTCAGTAGATGCCTGGTAGAAGACTTCATTTTTCGTTTTTTAGTCACAATTTAATTTAATTTTCATTATTATGACTTAGTATTCTTAAGTGCTCTTATACCATTGTATCGCCATTGAAAGCTACTGTAATTCAAAAAGATTTGGTCAAAATGTAAAGGCTAAAATTGAATTTGACTACGAAACGAGTTTTGATGACTTGAAAAAATCAAAGCAAGGGCGCCCATAAGAGGGGGCATGGGGGCTCAACCCCCCCTTGAAAATAGAACTTCCTTGCTTTTAGTACTTTTTTCTTTGCAAAAATATAAAAACATTTCTTCTCCAGCACTTAATGAATAAAATATTAAAATTGTCAAATTTTAATATCTCTAATCTGTACTGAAATTGGTTTCTATGGGGGAAAATATCCTGCTAAGCCATGGGGAAAATATCTGAGCCCCCCCCCCTTAAAATTTTGCAAATGGGCGCCCTTGAATCCAAGATCAAGAGTAGAGGAAAACTAAAGCGGTTTTAAAAACATCTTACATGTTTGGTTTTCGGGATAATAATATTAAAAAAACAATAATAAATAAATAAAAATGGTCAAGCAGTACATTTCTAAAAAAAGAATCCTATGAAATTATGTGGATTGAATTTTTTAGACTTCAGAGTCGAAAAATTTCCGGAGCTTACGTCATCGAAACTTGTCGATTCCCTTTACGTCATTAATGATAGACTATTGCATTTTCAAAACTTCAATTTAGGAAAATTTTAGGATGGAATCCTGAAACCCCTAAGATCACAAAAATTAGTCTAAAATTGACTTTAATTTTAAAAATAACTGGGTTGGGAATCCCTACCACTGCTTCCCCTATTGTTACCGAAAATTCTATGAACTTGCATTTTTTGACATCAATTTTGAAAATTCTTCTAGGAGAGGACTTTGGATCCCCTCCGAACCACTTCTCCGGACTAAAACGGCAGTTTTAAGGGAAACCGCTGATGTCCTGCATTGTACCACCCTTCGGACATGCGCGCAGGAGCTAAATCGTGGGGTTTGGCCGGAGCGTGGCGCAACGCCGGAGATCAGCGATTTCCCTCCCAGGAAACTAGGCCTTTGCAGACAAACTTTGATGCTGTTACGGCAAAGGGGGTTCTAGGGATCTCCTCTGAAAATATTTTGACATTCTGAAGTCCAAAAAAACGAAGTTTTTAAGCGATAATCATAGATACTAGGAATCGTTTTGCTTGATTTTTCCAGCCATTCGTAAAAAATTCTTTTCGTAAAATACCTTCAAGAGTTTTAACGATTTCTTCATAAATTCCGTACTACTCGGGTATAATTCGGAAAATTTGGTGCAAAAATCAATTTAAAAGTTGAAGAGACATCTTACATGCAGTGCAAAACTTCCGAAATATTTTTCAGAACAAAAGTTTAAAAGTTAGATAAAAATGGAACAACGTTTAAAAGCACATTTCAAAAGTTAAAAAGGATAGTCTGAAAATCTGACATTTTCCCTATTTTATTCCCCAACTGAAAACTGAAGAAATAAATTTTGAAGCATAAAAATGTGATTTTTGTACTGAATTGCTTGTTAATTAAAGTCGTTTAGAGCTTGAGTGAAAAGTACGAGGTACGCCGAATACTACATTCGCGAATTTTCCTAGATAGTTATTATCGTGGAATCTAGAGACTGTTAAACCAAACACTGTAATAAGGCTGCAACCCAAAAATTTTAATTTTCTCTAGATATTAATTCAATGTAAAAGTAACAAATAACAAATAATAATCGCGAAAACGAAACTTTTAAAAAAATCCGCGTTCACGAAAACAAACATCATACATTAGTATGAAAAACCGCACATTTATTACGTTCATGAACAAAAGGAAAAAATTTTCTTTTTTAAAAACAATATCGAATACTACGGTGTTTTTTTTCTTTTGAGGGTCTTTTGAAGGTTTTGTATAGTTCTTTTATTAAGAATATTTTGTAATATTTCGAAAATTATAAGCATTTCTGCTGTTTTCTTCATATTTTAAGATACATTACTATTTATTGTTGTAATTTGAGTTTATGAACAATCAGGATAGAAGCGGATTTTTGGCCATCCAGAAAACTGGGAAATTCAAATATCCGGAGTAGCTATGGTCTCGAACGTCACGGATAATTGGTTCTCTGCTATTTTTCCATTTTCATGAACATATGGGAGCATCCGCTCATTCTATTTAAAGAGGACTGCTTGCTGAACGTCCCACCCAATTGTCGTTTTAAAAATCCAGCTTTTGATGATTTGGATGATATTACACGGAAAGGGGTCGAGGCCTTTACCTGAAAATCTTCCGAAAACGAAGTCTTTAAAACGCGCCTGTAGACTACATTTGGTAATGAAAAGGGCTCGGTAATTTTTCAAAGTTGAAGCGCCAAAAAAGCAATTTTCGATGTTGTTACAAGGTGAGGTGTTTGGTAGCTCTCCTCTGAAAAATTTGCAAAATTGAAGCCCAGAAACGAGATTTGAGACCCTCTTTAATGGTTTCAGCTGCCTCCAAAGCGCATCTTTTAAAAGACATTTTTAGACCGACTGAGTCATTCCATTTCAAATCAGGCAGGCAGGTATGAAAAGTGTCATATGACCATCACCGATTTTTTTGAAAAAATTACAGTAGTTACAACTAAGGGACATATGAAATAACCCAAAAGGATTTTGCAAGAAAATTTTTTTTCTTCAGTTACAGCCGATTAAAATTCTGCACAAAATCCGCCATTTTGGAAAAAACCGGCAAAACACTCCATTTCAAATGGACATTATTTCAAAAGTATTTAACCTATTTGAATAATTCTTTTTTCTGAAAATAAATAAGGACCCATATATCCTATAGACATCGTTTTTGAAAGTTTAGTTAGGTTTTTTGATAAAGAAAAAAATTCATTTTTGTCGCGAAAAAACTGCATTTTTACCGATTTTATGATTTTTTTTCTCCATGAAAAAAAAGTTTTTTTTACTAAACGGAGATGGCAGTCTAAAGCCCTTATATGATAGTTTCATAACATATTTTATTATAATCCTTGGATGCATACAGCCCCGGAAATAAAATTTGAAATTTTGAAAATTTTCAAAAATTAGCGATTTTTGAAGTGATTTCACTCAAAAAACCCATTTTTTAAAAATCTAAAAATTGGCTCATTTAAACCCCATATAATGCTTAACAAGTGAGTAGACACCGCATCCCGTATTTTTTCCCATAAAATGTTTTATGATTTTTTGAAAGTGACCTTATCGCCCATGGCATATAAATGTATAAATTTTCAGGACTTTTGGACGCAGGAAGTATTTTGCAAGTACCTTAGATCACTTTTGCGACTTTAATTTCTTTTTACAAATGCCATTCTTCTCTTGAATTTCAACCAATTTGTTCTAAGATTAGTCTTGTCTTTATTGCCTCAGGTACATTCCAGAAGGAACACTGTCCGGTTGTACGATCGACTACTTAAGTAAAGATGCCAACACGTTATCCTACTTATTTATGTACGCAATTGCCGTCTACTTCATTCCTCTCTTTACCATGATTTACGCTTACACACTCATTGTTGCCAAGGTTATCGAGCATGAGAAAATTCTTAAGTTCCAAGCTAAGAAGATGAACATCGTATCACTTCGAGTAAACTGTGAGTTAAAGAAATCAAGTACAGAGATCAGACTAGCCAAGGTAAGTTACATTTTAGCACATGAATGGTTTTTGAGACACAAAAAAAAGTTATTGCATTTCAAATGTATTTAATTTTTTATGCACTTCCAAACATATATAAAATCCTTGAAATTATTTCCTGCCACCATCATGACCGCACTTCAAAATTTCACTCAATTTTGTTGAATGCAATTCAGCCACGGTCATTAAGGGGAGGGGGGAATCCACACTTATCCTTGCGTTTTCGACATTGAACTTTGAGACAAAAAAAAGCATAACAAATTTTTCTTACTGCTCTAAAACAAGTCACCAAATTCAACAATTCGATGGTTTGACAAAATACACATGCTTCTTTTATAAGAATCAAGAAAAAACCAATATTGTTTTCTTGAATATGCTTCGTCATGCTTATTTTTTGAAAACATAAAAAAAAAAAATAATTAATTTGGATTTTGACATCTTGAATTCAAATTATGTTTTTCGCAATCACGTGTGCGTGTGTATGTAGGCGTGTGTGTTTGTGTATGTGTGCATGCATGAGTGTGTGGGTATGTGTGTGTGTTTATAGGTGTGCATGTCCATGTATGCGTGTGTGTAGGATATGGACGCAACCTGGAGACGGTTTTCGCTAGAAGAGCAGCATCGTGAGGCCGGTCGACGGTGGTGCTGCAGAGGGAGGCAGGGGGGGGGGGAATAAAATCAAAAGACGCCAAAAAACAGTCAAATGAGAACAATAAGCAATGCGATTGCTCAAAAAAAAAAAAAAAAAGAAAGAAACATGATTTAAGCATTTCCTGGTGATAGCAAAGAAGATTTACACATCATTTAGTTAAAATTATTTTACAAAATTAGCCAACGGTTAGGTCTGCCGCGGAAGAGAAAGGTGTACAGCGGAGTAACTACAATTTTTTCATTTCTTGGCATTTTGCCATCTATTGTACTTCAGCTTTATTGTTTACTAGCGCGCGATACCCGCACGGCTTTGTCAGTAGTAGAAAATTAAAAAGTCATTTGGTTCGCCTGTATATTTATAAATAATGGATGATGAATTTCTCGCCAATTTACTATGTTCATTTTTTCGCTTATGCTACGGTAATTTGTTCGTCCACGTTGTGGTAATTTGCGCTCGTTTCATGTTATGGCAATTTACTCGTCCACGTTATGATAATTAGCTCAATAAAATGTTTTTAAAATTCGAATAGAAAAAGAACAAAATCGAATTTTCGAAAAATCGTTTCGAGGCCGAATTTCATGAAAATTGGCTGAACGATCCTGGCGCTGTAACAGACATCCAGAGATAGACTTTCAGCTTATTATTAGTAAAGATAAAGAAGTTTGTTTAATTGGTTTCAGCTAAAAATAAAGTACGAAAAAAACTTAGTCGAAAAAACTAGTGTTAGTATGGAGTTCAAAACGCACTTCTTTAAATATGTAAAAAGTTTATTTCTGCAGATACTGTGCTTTACCTTCTCGTCAGGTGCAGAATGGATTACGGCGGTGCATAAAAAGATGGATAATTGAAAAAATAAACAAATTAATTCGGAGAAAATGAATTAAGATATTATACATCGCTCTTTTATGAAATTGTCGGGAAATAGTCAAAATAAAAGAAAATTATTCCTGTTTCAACAACTGCATACCTCCTAACATTTAATGATAATGATTTTTTTTTTTTTTTTTTGAGCAATCACGATTGCTTATTGTTCTCACTTGACTGTCTTGATGTCCTATGATTTTATTTTCCCACCGCCACCTTCCGCAGCATCACCGTCGACCGGCTCCTCACGATGCTGCTCCTCTAGCAAAACCGTCTTCACGTTGCGTCACTTACTTGCCTACACTTACACCCCCCCCACACACACATACACCTACACGCGCATACACACACACACACACACACCTACACATACACGCACGCATACATACATACAGACACCTACACAAACACATACACACAACTACCCACACATACACATACCCCCCACACAAACACACATACACACAACTACCCACACATGCCTACACACACTTACACATACTCCCACACACAAACACACACGCCTACATACACAAACTCGTGATTGCGAAAAACATAATTTGAATTCAAGATGTCAAAGTTCAAATTAATTTTTTTTTTTAAATATTAAAAAAACTCTTTTTATTATTATGACTTGTATTCTTAAGGGATTTCCTTTTTCTTTGCCAAAGCAAGTGAATGAATCTATCGTCATGAATGATGAACAGAGTTGCAAATACAGACTATGTCAACCACTGCACGATGAAGTTCTACTATATCTAATTAACCAGACATTCAATTAATTAGCTAAACCAAACTTTTTTAAAACAAAAGATTCATGCAGTCTTTGCACCACTAGGGGGACACATATTTGAACAACAACAACAATATTACTACAAAAGACAAAACAAGCTTCTTTATATACTGCGAAGCAGCGCCACCTGATCAAATTTACATATTTCACAACACAGGTACACCAAATACCACATTTTGCCGAATACCAAACACCGAATATTTGGTTGAAAATTCCAACGGAATACCAAATATTTGGTTAAAATTTTTAACTGTAGTATTTGAATTCTACGCCAATTAAAAATAGAAAATATTTATTTATTTTAGGAAATAAATGTATGTATTTTTATTTAACGTCGTAAATTTATCTGCATTAAGTATAATTATATTCATTTAAAATAAATCGTTCCGAAAGAAAACTTAAATAGTAAATCATCATGATTTCATAATGTCATCATGATTTCAAGAAGAAATCATTATTTTTTTGATTAATTTTGATTATACCTTTAATATTATTACTTCTTCACGTTTTTAATTTAATTGCTAAAATGTATGTTAAATCAGAACAACTTTGTTTTTTGACATCTTATTATCCGCGGATAATACGCAGGAAAATAGTATAAATTGACTGTATGTGTTTATTATTACTTAACATTATGAAGTTTCCTTCTCGTTACTATGTCATATTTAAATGAGTTTGTAATTGTAAGGTGAATGTAATCCGTCATAAAATTTAATAGAAATAGGAAAGCAACAAAATTTTAATGTAACAATTGAGTATTTTCTCACATTAAAATAGCTTTGAATGTGATAAAATTGATTAGTAATAATCTTACTACTATTATATATGCGAAAGTTTGTCTGTATGGATGTATGGATGTATGGATGGATGTATGGATGTTTGTTACTCTTTCACGCAAAAACTACAGAACGGATTTTTATGAAACTTTACAATAATATAGCTTATGCATCAGAATAACACATAGGATAGTTTTCGTCCCGTTATGGGGGGCAAAACCCCCTTAGGGGGGGCAACAAAATACAATTTTCGTATAAATTCTCTAATATAGGGATGAAAAAATACTTGCACATATTTACATTATATGTCCATCGAAAGCTCTGATTTTTCTGCTGAAGATGGCACCTATTCGAAATTTCTAAGTATAATAAAAAACGAGTTATGAGCTTTTTAGTTCCATGTTCGAAGGCTTTCCTCAACTCAATACAGTATTTAGTGTATCATCTCAACTCCCTGTCGATAGTGGCAATTGTTGTATTGTTGGCTATCTTTGCTTTTCGTGACTGTTCAAGGCTTTTCTCAAGTCAAATCTTGAAGTAAGATTTTTGCACAAGATTGGCAAATAATACATAATTTGTGTGTGGCTGATCATTTTCCATTTAAACGGAACTTTAATGTAATTAATGGTTTTTAATATTATTTATGCTGATTGAACACTTACTCATTATCTAATCAATCAGCAGATCGCCAAAATTTGCAGAAAGATTTCCGTAGCTGATGCATTTGGCAGTTTTTTTCAACGTCGCTGTTTTTGAATCCAAAGACTACGTCATAATGTTTCTCAGCTTTCACCATGTAAACAAAATATCGCCAATCAAAGAATCTTTAAAAAACTTTTTTTACTGTGTTAAATAATCCAGCAACTAAATTAGGCAAATCCATAAACAGCACAAAAACTTATATTAGTTTTCCTTTTTGCACAATGTCAAACAATCGCCAAATTTTACTACTTATTTTGGAAACATTTCGGATGAAACTCTTTAGCGCCATTTTATGGCGACCAAAAGTATCTCAGCACCTGGCGATAATATCTCAACGAAAATTAATATCATACCGTTTTACAAAGTAAGGAAAGAAGGGGGGAGCGTCATCGAAGGTATCCCAAAACGATTCAAGCAAATTCGGTAAAATCGCACCAAGAGCCCACAATGATTGAAATTTCCCAAAATAACTAAAGCAAATATAAGGGAATTACGAGCGCGGCTACATTTTTTTTAAAACTTCGTACTTCAATAGCCATACAGAGAAGGTTTTAGACTCCATGTTAAAAAAAAGTATCAAGAGATTAATCCTTTTAAACACGAGAAGATTAATTTCATGTTTTGGAAATTTGTATATGCTTAAATATAGTGCTTTCGTTTCTAAATCAATACTACTTTGTTTTTTATATTTATTGCTATTTTAGTTTTAAGGGTAAGGAAGAAACTCGATTTTTAATCACGTCAAAAAGATGTGTTTTAAATTCTTTCACTTAAAACAGAAAACAAAAGCAAGTAACGATTTTTCCTCATAATTATTACTGACCCAGGCAACGCCGGGTATTTTTGCTAGTTTGAATTAATTTTGTACAGTGGTACTATATTGTAACTTTCCTTCAATGCAAAAAAAAAAAAGTTTGTTTACCAATTGTCAAACATTTAAATTTGTTTACTATTCGGTTGCTGAATATTGAAGTATTTGGCCAAACCAAACATTCGGTTTGTCTAGCGAATGTGCACGCAGTATACCGAATACCAACCGAATATTCGGTGCATATCTAGTTCCAAGTTTATACCGCCACAAATTTCTGCAATTTTTTAAGCGTTTTCCCAAAATCCGCGAATTTTCTAAAATGCCACAATTTTAATTACATTTTAGTAGCAATTTATGTTCTTCTAAAGTGCCAAAAATTTAATACATGCTCGACACATTTGGAAGAATATATCATTAGCAAAACAACAACAAAATTATTCACAAGTAAGCCTATTCATATCAAGAATAATGGTGTGTTTGATATCACAATCAACACTGGTTGTTTGCGAAATAACCCTTCCTTTGAAATGTAACAATACAGGAATATCAAAAAACTTACAGCCCTATAGCAGAAAAATCACTGAAATAAGGGAGATAAGTACTTACACAAAAAATAAAATTGTTTTGAACGAAATACCCGATTTTTCAAAATTTTACAAACAAATACGAAAGTTTTGAGTTCTTAAATTCTAAGGTTCTAAAACTGGCAAGAAAAATAATCATACTTTCTTTTTTGAAACTGGTGACAATAAAGAGGTTTTGGCAGCAAGACTCAAGTTCTTAAAAGCATGCAGAGTTTTTGATCCTAGTTACTGCAAATATTTCTCCACTGCGTTTTTCTTGCGACTTTGCATGCGTGGTACATAAAAGTTAATGAACTCAAATTCATAAAAATACTAGGACGTATTGACAACCAAAAGTACTTTAAGCTCCTAAAATTTCAGGCTTCCAGTGTGATAAAATTTGCCGCAACCTGCTCTTAAACATTGCAATTCCCTACGACAGTCCGAATTTTAAGCTCTTTTTTTTTTAAATTCTTAAACGAAAAAACACCATCGAAGAAAAAACTTATTTTGAAAGGAAAAAGTCTGGTTTTTCTAATGATTTTAATGAAAAGAAGATGCCAGGTAACAAACTTGAGCTATAGCGCTTTGAAAATAGGCTATTTTTCACTTGAACAGTTTTGATAGCCACTTTGGAAGTAAATACCTTTTAGAAAATAGATTTTTATGCTCTGCAACTGCAACCCATTAAAAACAAGTATTTTTACAATGGAATCACAAAGCATGAGCTTCTGAACAATTTTTGTTCAGATTTTATGACAACCTAAAGCACAGGAAAAATTTTCTCCATCGCGCTTTTTCACAAGTTCACACGCTTGCTACACAAAATCTAACGAGCTCAAATTCACAAAAATACTTGAATATATTAACGACCAAACGTACTTTAAGCGCCTAAAATTTCAGGCTTCCAGTGTAGTAAAATTTTCTGTAAACTTAGTCTAAATATGGCAATTTAGCACAAAAGCTGATCCACCATTTTGGATCACAATTTCGGAGATCCTAGATCCTCAGGGTTTGGATCTAGAAAGTTGAAAATTTGCATAGGTTAGTTTCAAAAGCATCATCTCTGCATCTCTATAAAATTTCATCGAAATCGGAGATGATCGAGTGGGGACGATATGACAAATATAGATTTGCTACAAAATATAGAATGATTTTACAAAATATTAGAAGTAAAACAAAAATTTTCTGACAGAGCAAATGAAAATACGGAAAATCAAAATCCAATTTGAAATTCAATGGACGTTTTATCTTTCAGATTGCCTTGATGACGGTCACCCTTTGGTTCGTAGCTTGGACGCCATATTTGTCTCTAGCATTTGCAGGCGTACTCACTGACAGGAAATATGTGACACCTCTCCTTACTATCTGGGGATCCATGTTTGCGAAGACAGCCGCTTGCTACAATCCCATTGTTTACGGGATCAGTCATCCGAGGTACAAAGCAGCTCTGCGTGGTAAATTAAAACTGTGCAAACGAACCAGAAACACAGATGAAGAAATGGGACAGAACGATATTGAAATTGCTACAATTAATACAACGAGGAACTTTGATTGAAAGGAGATTATGGACTTTCGTTTTCATTGCAATAAAATAGAAACTAGTATGTTGTGGCTATCACGAAACTTTCTTCTATATCTTTCTTATAATTCTGATCCCTCCCCATGCTTGACGAGGAAGCAATATTCCCAACAAAAACAAAATTACACATGCCAAAACTTGACGACCATCCCAGTTCCTGATTTATCTCCAATGCAAAGCAAAGAATGAAAATTGAAAACTATTTTAAAACCCTTGCTTAAAATAATTACTGACATTTATTTGTTAACAAACACAAGATGCAACAGTTAAAAATTTCAAATCATTGAGATAATATTTCCGATCATTTCCAATTAAAAGCACGATATAAACGCAGACGAGTCTATTACGATTTATCTTCCTTATTGTTGCAATTATAAAGCTATTTTTATTCAAATAAAAAAAACATCAGCCCCCCCATGGAGCGATTTGCGCCAAAATTGAACCAACGCCTGTTTATATATGGATTCATATTTATTCCAAATTTCATCCAGAACGTGGCATAACTTCTTGAGAGATGGCACTCACAATGGAAAAAAAAGAATGTTCGATTGCGCCAACCCCTTTTCAGCTGTTGACGTCAAAATAGAATTATTTCTTATACCCTCTAAGGGCTACTTGTCGATAAATTTTTGTTTGATTACGTTTATTATTTCTTGAGATACAGCATTCACAATTGACGACAAAAAAAACGATCTATAGCTCAAGCCCCGTTCGAGCTACTGACACCAAAATTGAATCAGGACCTGTACCTGTTAGGGGCAACATATGGACCAAATTTTGTTTACGCCAGTTACTTCTTGGGAAATAGCATTCACGCAAAACTCAAAAAACGTCCCATATTGCTCCACCCCCCCTTGGAGGAATTCGCGCGAAAAACCAATGGGCACAAGTTCACATACGTGTACCAAATTTCGTTCGATTTCATGCAGCAGTTTTTGCTGTAGAGCGGCCACAAAAAACTGGTCACATACATACGTGACATAACACAAACACACAGAGACATTTTCCAAAAAAGGTCGAAATGGTCTCAGCACACCTCAAAACGTTCGAATCCGTCAAAATTCGAAAATTTGCACGAATCTAATACTTTCTTCTATATATTAGATATAGAAGAAAGTAAAAACAATCATAGCAAAATGTTGCCTCCACCCCCTCCTCTTCTTTGTGTGATATTTTAATGAATAAAATGTGTACTTACGTCAAAATACCTTTGACAATGAGATTCTGTACTTCATATTTAAGGACAAATGAGGCAGTGAGAAGCAAGAGGAATGTAAGAGTTTTTTTTTTTTTTTTTTTCCAATTTTGAGTAAAACGCGTTTAAGATAACGTCCAAGGTAAGGCTTTCATTGAGTTTACTTTCTAAACCATGCTGTGCAGCAGCACCTACTAGGCAAGGGTGGATCCAGACAGAATTCTCGGTGGGGGCCACTTGAAAAAATACGATGCTTTGGAAATTGTTTTGATTTTACAAATATCGATATAGCTCACCTTTAATTAGAGCATTTTCAAGGAATATTCACTAGGCGACGCAAGTAGCCTTCCTTCCCAATAATTTTCCTCTTTTCTTAACAAACATGTGCATATATCGTCGCCTCAAAGTGGTATTGCTGAAATCAGTACTGTGTTCTGAGGCGATTGTAGTATAGGACTTTTGATTAAAGAGGAAGCCGATATGAACCAACCGTAAGTATAATATTAACTCCGAAGTAAAGGGGTCCCGGGGGTTTCTCCCCCGGAAAATTTTCGAATTTGTAGTCTTAAAAACGCATTTTAGACGATCTTTGGTAAGGTTAGGGGAGAAGAGGTTCGGTGGCGCTCCCCTGTCTATTTTTCGAAACAGTAGCATAGTAGTAGAATGCAGTTTTAGATGATCTTTGATGACGTTAGAGGGAGGAGAGATTTAAGGGCGCATCTGAGGAAATTTTTCTGATTTGTAATCTTAGAAATGCATTTAAACTGTCCTTCGTAATATTAAGGGTTCGGGTGCGACCCCCCCCCCCCCTCCGCCCATTTTTCGAAATTGAAACCTTAAAAACGCAAACACTATCTCCAAAAATGTTAAAAAAAGATAGGTTCGGGGTTTTGGCGGATTTTTTTTTTGCCGTCGAAGAGCCAAAAACGCAGTTTAATACGATCTTTTCGAGATGATGCGTGGAGGAAAAATTCGAGGGCCCACACTAAGAATTTTTTTTTCTAATTTGCAGTCTTAAAGATGCCTTCTAATTATCTTTAGTTATGGTATGGGAGAAGAGGTTTGGAGCGCTACCCCGAAATTGTAGGTTGTTTTAGACGATTTTTGGTGATGTTAAGGGGAGGAGAGATTAAAAGGCCCATTCCAAGAAATTTTAAAAATTTATAGACTCATTAAAAACGCATTCTAGACTATCTTTGGTAAGGTTAAGGCTTGAAGAGATTCCCAAAATTTTTTCAAAGTTGAACTCTATAAATGTGCAACTGTAGGCAATCCATGATTCATGAGTAACTTTTAGAAGACCAGCAATTTTTCGAAATTGAAGCTCCAGAAACGTAGTTCTTGAAGACTTTCAATGATGTTAGGGAGGGAGGAGTTCTCCATCGGAAACATTTTGAAACTCAAGCGCTTAAAACAAAATTCAGGCCGATCTTGAACGATGTAGGCGAAAAGGAGAGGTGGGGGACCTTCCCCTGGAAACTTTACAAGTTATTTTTTAAAACGTGGTTTGCAGACGATCTTTGGTAATATTAACAAGAGGAAGAGGAGTGGTTTGGAGGGTCCCATATTAAAAAAAGAATGAAGAATAACTACACAGCACTGCATGAAGCCAGGTTAAAATTTAAATATAACTTTAACTTAATGTGCAATCTTTAAATGTATAACTTTGGATCGAACACTTACTAACACATATCACTCCCCCCCCCCACGGGGAAAGTAAACACATCTAACAAGACGAGCCTATTATGCCAAATGAACCCAAATATTTGGTATACCCTTGATATTTTTGAAACTTTCACGGGGTGGCCATTGTTTCCATTCTTATTAGACTTCACATGAATTACATTGAAGTTTTTTTCCTTCAATTTAAGCCAGGAAAGAGGGTTTAAAAACCTACACTTGAAACTTCCTCGGTAAGCTTTTATGACTCCCCTGCGTTATACTCTTGTACTTCTTTGACTTCCAGGAATAATAAGGATTTTTTTTATATTTAGCTCTAAACAAGGTTTTTATTATTTTTGAAGCTTTCTCAGGGTGGCCATGGCCCCCCTCTCATTGTTAGACTTTGTATGTATTATAAGGGAAATGTTTTGCAGATTTGCTCAAAAAAAGGGGATTTAAACTATTCTAGAAATTTTCTCGGTGGGGCCATGGCCCCCTCCCTTGATCCACCCATGCTACTAGGGCTACTAGTACTATATCTTGCCCCAAGACAGAGAAGAGGTTCCATTTGCACTCTCCAAATTTTTAATTTGTTACAAACATCCCTTTGCTTCTCATTGGCTCAAATGATAACTTATCCCTTTAGTTCAATTTAGTTTCTAAAAAACATGACAAGGACTTAACTCAAATAGAATATGCATTCGGCATTGTCATTGAAATAAATGTCATCATTTATTTTAATGATGTACAAGGTCTAAGACAGATAATCTTGATTTTGCAAACAAAAGTAAATAAAAATTGCAAAAATAATAAAATAAAATCCCCTAGAACAACATATTCAAACATGTAAACCCCTAAAATAAAACTTAACTAAAAGATTTTGCATCATGCACTTTTGATTCTTATTTACATGACCTACATTTTAATTTGAAATTCATTGTTATAACAGTCATAGAGTCTCAGAAATCAGAGTCTCGAAAGTTCGAGGTTCTGCTTAATCCGAGGTGCTTCATTCATTTTTAATTTAAATTTTTAGTCGCTCAAAAAATATTTTCATTAAAATCTGAAAATAGAAAATTTTGCTTCTTTAAAACTAATTAACTTCCAACAGGAAATAAGAAAAAGACATTGAGAAGTTTGTTTCAACAACTCAGAGACACAAAATATTTGATTAAAAGATATGTATTATGACTACAAGAGATGTATTCAAAGATGCCTTGGAGATAATAACGTGATATGCAAAACTGACATTGATTTTCGATAAAGTGTTAGCATCCGTTTTGGAGTATCTGATTGCAATAAAAAGTAGGTGCACAACTGGACGCCACATGAATTTCAAAAAGGAAATTTTTCACAACTAATGGTTTTTGTGTTATGCAAGATACATCTTGTACATACGTACTCTGATAGATACAGAAAACTCGACGAAATGGTATTGGGCGCAGTCAAAACGCATGTTTTGGTTGCTTAAAATTGTGCACATAAATACGCTCTGATATCGTGAAAATCTAAAATCATAATTCCTTTAGACGCAATTAAAACGTAAATTTATGTTGAAATTTGAGTAAAATTTTCCGTCAAGAAAATATTTCGTTTTCTTTGCACAAGGAAGTAACACGTG
Organism: Uloborus diversus; assembly: GCF_026930045.1. Classification (NCBI taxonomy): domain Eukaryota; kingdom Metazoa; phylum Arthropoda; class Arachnida; order Araneae; family Uloboridae; genus Uloborus; species Uloborus diversus. The sequence goes on along the minus strand of NC_072734.1, from coordinate 19,446,109 downwards.
TCCCTCCTATGTCGTCCGAATAATGTCAAATTTTCAATCTGGAAGAATTTCCGGATAATCCGAGTTTTCAGTAATACGAGGTGACATGAGCCCCAATTAACTCGTATTTTCGAGACTGTACTGTAAATATTTTTAAACAGAATTTAGCAGTTACATAAACAAGCAAAAGAAAAAAATGCTTTACTTCCATGGAGATTTTTTTCACATTTCTTAATATTATAGTCATTTATAAGTCTTAATAAAACGGATTTTTTAAAAAATATTTTGGTTTAAAATCTTGTTAACACTTATAAATCAATCAATTTGCATAAGCTTTTTTCTCTCTTTTCATTATCTGAAAATATATCTTCAAAACCTATTTTAAATAAGTTTGTGGTTTTTGCATGCAAAAGGTTAATCCCTAAATTTGGAAAGAGCAAAAGCAATTCATTGCCATTAATTTTACAGCACAGTGAACCTTTTTTGTTCGATTCCCCTCCAAGTGACCAAAATTTGATAGAACAAACCTCAACTGTCTAACCCCCTTCTAGGCGTGCTTCAACAAGTTTCATCCCCATAGGTTCGCTTTATCTCTCAGATGCAATACTCCATACTTCGTATTAAGATGATTCAACCACTTTATTGGAGGGAACTGACCTTAAAGGGCATTTTATACCAAAAAAATTGACATATGGTGCAGTATTTGTTACTGAAACTAGCTTTTTTTCCTGTCTATAAAAAGTAATGGATTGTTACTGAAGTAATACAAAAGTTAGCATCTATCTACCTGTATCGGCCAAACTTTCGATGTCACTATTTTAATTACGAACTAACGAACGAATGAGCATGACAAATTTAATTATGAACAAAACTATTTTATTTATGCATCCAACAGATTGGTGTGCCTAATGGAGGGTCAAGGTGCCTTCTACTGCGTCTCTTTGGAAAATCATGAACTTGAAATGATCATTGAGCATGCTTCTCAAAACGAAAATTTTTTCAGCAAAAAATTCTCAACTTCTGTCATTTTACCATTGATTCATTTAAGCCAGCACTTAATTGATGGTCAGCCATCAACACCCCTCTCCCCACCCTTCTTTTTAAAAATTTCATCTCTGAGAGAATCATCCCCCCCCCCCCTCCCATTAGAAATTACAAAAACAGATAAGAAGAAAATTTTTTAGTTTTACGGAGAGGAAAACAACATGTAACCCATATTTCCTGACACATAAATGGTGCCTTTTTGCCTTTAAATGAACAGGAATAATTGGGACTTAATGCAAATGAGGTATAAATAAAAAAAAAAACGTATAAGCGAGAGACAAAAAACTATTTTACGGTTCATATAAAATTTTTTGTTTTTACACTTTTGCATATAGATATTTAACAATAAATTAAACAGCCATGTCCCTTAACAAAGGTTTTTTGACAGAACAAAAGGTGTTGGCTTAAGAGAGGTTTCTTTGTAACTGGAAAATAGCACATGATTTGATCCAGAAACTTCACAGCAAATATGGCAGAGGTGCCATGAGAATAAGAACTGATCTGTTAAAAAACTTTAAGACATGACTATTTAAAAAATTGTAAAGTTAATGACTTGAATAATCAGAAGAACTTGTAAAGATAACATTAATAAAATGTATCCAAACGAAAATTATAAAAACTATTTCTGTACTCTTTTCTGTACTACTGACAGGTATGCGTATAAAAGCATTTTTGTAACAAATGCTGGAAATGCACTATTTAGTTTTTTTGGAACAACCATTTCAGCAAGGTTTTATAACTTGAATCGCCACAGATATTGCTCAGAAGAACCAGGGTTGGTTTTAAAAAAAACACCATTTTTAAAAAAAATAAAAACCGTTTAATTTTCGGTTTAAACCAGGTTTTTTTGGTTGAAACAGGGTTTATTTGGTTTAAACACTATTTGTAAGAAAAACAATTTCATTTTATAAAAATCATGAAGATTTTATAAATTAATTGTTAAAGAAGAATGTTTAATATTCACATTTGTACCTAATTTCTTCATAATAAATTAAAATATTAAGAGGAAAATCTTGTAATTTCATTTCCTCATACGTAGAGATTTCTGTAGGAGAATACTGTTTAACTATTATGAACTAGTATGTTTTGGCCATCACGAAACTTTCTTCTATATTTTTCTTTTTTTTTCTGATCCCTCCCCATGCTTGACGAGGAAGCAATATTCCTAACAAAAACGAAATTACACATGCAAAAACTTGACCACCATCACAATGTCTGAATTAAGGCAAAAGCAAAGCAAAGAGCGAAAATTGAAAGTTATTTTAAAAGCCTTGCTTGAATTAATTACAAATATTTTATTTGTTAACAAACATAAGATGGCAACAGTTAAAAATTTTAAATCATTGAGATAATATTTCCGATCATTTCCATACAATTAAAATCACGAGAAATACGCAGACGACAATCTATTACGATTTATCTTTCTTGTTGTTGCATTAATAAAGCTATTTTTATTCAAAAAAAAAAAAATCAACACCTCTTGGAGCGATTGGCGCCAAAATTGAACCAAAGCCTGTTTACATATGGATTCACATATATTCCAAATTTCAACCAGAACGTAGCACTACTTCTTGAGATAGGGCACTCACAATGAAAAAAAGAACGGGCGATTGCACTACCCCCTTTTTAGCTGTTGACACCAAAATAAAATCAGCTCTTATACCTACTAAGGGCTACTTGCCGATAAATTTTTCTTTCATTCCGTTCATTATTTCTTGAGATACAGCAGTCACAATTGACGACAAAAAACGTTCTATAGCTCAACCCCCGTTTGAGTTATTGACACCAAAATTGAATCAGCACCTGTTCCTGTTAGGGGCAACGTGTGGACTAAATTATGTTCGATTCCGCCAGTTACTTCCTGAGGAATAGCAAGCACGCGTAACTCAAAAAACGTCCCATTGCTCCACCCCCCTTGGAGGAATTCGCGCCAAAAACCAATGGGCACAAGTTCACATAGGGGCACATATGTGTACCAAGTTTCGTTCAATTTCATGCGGTAGTTTTTGCTGTAGAGCGGCCACAAAAAACTGGCCACACACAGACGTGACACACACACACACAGACAGACATTTTCCAAAAATAGTCGAAATGGACTCAGCACTCCTAAAAACATTCGAATCCGTCAAAATTCGAAAATTTGCACGAATCCAATACTTTCTTCTATATATTAGATATAGAAGAAAGTAAAAATACACTTAAATGAGCCTTGGTATAGGTAATCAAAGAAATAATTTACTGTGTTAGTTCGGACAATATTAATTACAAATAGCCAAGAATAAATTCTTGTAAATTAATTTTCTCATAATCATAGCTATCTACGATTAAAAAAAATAAAATTTAATTAAAATCATGCTTTCTTAAGCATGGAAAGTATTTTGCAGTATCTACAAATGTGAATCACAAGTCTGATGTATATTCAGAACTTTAAAAATCAAAAGATCAGAGCAGATTTTGTTTAAAGATTTTTAAAAAGTTACATTAGGTAAATAAATTACATGATTTGTATCAAAAGCGACAATTATAGAAACAGAACAAGTTTTAGGAAAATCATTATATTTTCCATTGTAGACATTATTTTTAATGGTTTAATGCATTTAGGAATACAATTTTTTAATCAAAGAAAGAAAATCATTTTAATAAAGAGTCTCAGAATGAAAATACTCTTTTGACATATGAGGAGTTTACTTTCAAAACTAATTATATCTGCTTTTGGAAAAAAAAAAAAACTTGTTTTTTCATTTTCAGAATCTCTAGTAGTGGGCCACAATGAGAAATTGTGAATTCAAAAATAAATACAATTCTGACAGCTACCACCACCTAGGAGGAGTAAACATAATCAAAATCCTTCCCAGAATTCCTAGTTTAATGCTGTTTTATGCTTTTGCTTTGTAGAAAAAATTAGTTACTGTTTGGGGACACACTGAAAGCTATTTGGATAATTTCATGCATCTATCATAATCTTGAAAAACTTCAACAGTTTAGATAAGTGTTGTAGTTTATGTCGTTACTGACACTTTAATCTTCTATT